>NC_079472.1:8175686-8478717 GCF_026250575.1 Diorhabda carinulata | reverse complement strand
CACAGCGAATGGTTTTTTCGGAATAACTGAACATGTCGCCACCGTTCTATTAGAACAACGAAGAACGGTCAATTCTGAATGTTACACCTAACCAGCATTTGTTTGCCAGAAGTGTTCGAAAAAATCGGAGAAACTAATCGCCGAAAAGACTAATCATTCTCCACCACAATGTGAGCTCTCAAATATCAGTTCAAATACAAACGTTTTTGAACAGCAAAACATAGAATTAATGGGTCATCCAACGTTCAGTCCTTGTTTGGCATCCATTGTTTTTTTTTTCTATTTCTGCAGATCAAAATTAAATTGCGAGGTCAACGTTTTTCTTCACTTGAAGAAGCGGTTGATGCTTTCAAATCACATGTTTTAGAGGTACCTCAATCGGAAGGGAAAAATGCTCCGATAATTGGTTCAAACGCATGTAAAAGTGTATTGATCTTAATGGAAAATATTTTGAAAAACAATAAAACCATATCCGATTATAAATATATATTCTCATTTGATTTATTTCAAAACTTAAGTAGCAACTCTCGTATGAGAGAAAAACATTTATGTGATTCAGTGTTATGAAATCGGCGAAAATTATTTAAATATGGTTATGCTTTATTCAGTGATAGGTATTCAAATACTGCGATGAATAAAAATTAGGATTACGAGAAGATAGATAAAAAACCTTACGATGAAACTGATTACTTTAGTTGCTTCAAATTCAAAAGATGCAGTTCCCAAAATGTCACTCAGAAACCAAGGCGTAATTAGAAACATGAGTAAAACACATGAAAGGATAAACAGATTATATAATAATCAATTAAGAATCAAAACAGAAACTATTTATGACCTTTTTATGTTACGCTAAGAACTCATGGATCGTACTACGTAAGATGAAGCTAACTCATATTGTATTCAGCTGAAATTACATTAATTTATGATAAGATCAAACTTAATACTTATTTTTAAATGACATATAGTTGAGGTAATCCTGATGAAATTTGCCGTATAAGGTAATCCCTGGACCATAATCCTGATCAGGACCTCATTAATGATCTTAGGCACATCCTCATCAGCCCTTGTTGGGTTCTTTTGTCTCAGGTTATGTAGAATTACCAGCTACTCATAACTAAATTCTGTGCCTCATAAAAATTATTGACTTCATCACTATTTTTGGTAATACTAGTTATATATGTCGTAATTATGTAGGTAAAGTATTAATTATGCAAGTTTTATATTTTTTGATAGATATGTGATAGTTCTTTGGCATTCACTGTTGTGGTTTATTTAGTGAAAGTGACGGTAGTTAAATCATTATTACTTCTATAATGTTACGTAAAAGTAATGATTCGCAATAATAATATTCTAATAGAGAAATAAAAAAAATATGAATAATCAAAATGTAACTGAGAAGTCAACTAACTTCCATTTGCATTAAATGAGTATTCCCCAAAGCAATCGAATGTATAATTCTGTTTATACCAGGTATGTTATTGAAGTATTTACCGTTTTAAAATAAAAATCCTGTATTTGTAACGTTGCACTCGGCGTTCCGGCGATGGACGATTGTGTGCGATTATTTAACCCTCCATTGGGTTAGACCGAGAACAAGAAATATTTCTCCATGATCATTTATATTTTTCAAGTCTATACACTTATTCCTGTGACACTTTTGAACACTTACAAATAATAGTTACCGTCTATCTCCTCGTAATAGGCGTTTACATAAGCGATAATCTTCTTCTGCAACTGCAATTGCAACTTGTAAGTTTACAAAAATGAAAATTCGACGTCATTTATAATGACCTGAACCAACCTAACCTCAAATTGTTGTTATCTTGCTACCTGTCGTAGGGCGATTCGCTATAGACGATTCCCCACATTAACTTTTTAATCACGTTATTTGTTGTGTTTTCAATTGAATGTAAATTATTTTTTTCTCGATTTTTCTCTCTATTAAATTAATTGGAGTGTTTGAAAATGTTACCATCTAAACAGTTGTTACAAACTGAAAATCATACGCAAAATCGTTGTTGCTGGTAGTTTGTGGTTATGTTTTACCTGTTAATATTGAAATGACAATATCCATTTATATTTTTGTTTCAAAAAATGAAAGTATATGATGTTAATTATTGATCATCATCAAGAGGTTTTGGCAAAAAACACTCAATATGGTTATGTGGGGGTATGTCAAAGCGGTACAATTTATGAGTATGATTGTTGGCAAATGTTTCAGAGAAAATAATTAATATGGACGACAAAAAAGTGTACTACTTAGTAATAAATATTCACTGATCTCTCATTTTGTTCATATATAAGTTAAATCTACGTTTATGTTCATATCGATTAGAAAAGTTGAGCAAGCGATTTAACAAAAATGGTTAATTAATTGTTTTTGTTTTATATTCCTTGTTACTTAAAAATCTCACAAATGATCAAGACATAAAATATCGAATATATCACAATTAACAGACTTATAAGCCTGTCTATGATCTGGAAAAGTTGGATCATATCTATTGCAGCCGCAATGACAATTTGGTCCTTCGTTCTGGCTTTTAAAATAATTGTAGACGAATATTGATACAACATATTATTAAAATATTATCTTTCAAAATTCAATCCCATGGGAAATGTTTTTTATTTGATTACTTGGAACTAACACATACGTCTAAATGTTGCACCCGCGATAATGGAATGACCCAGTATTTATTACATGTTCACGAAAGCATTATTCGCAGTTATCAACAGAATTCTATCCACTATTAAAAATATTTATTGGGTCTTGCAGTGTTTATTTTTAATTTAATTATATTAAATTTTCGTCAAAATATTATTATTTCAACAATTTGAAAGGTACGCTCGTACAGTAAGTCAACGAGTTCTAGTATTTTATAAACCGTTTTGTTTCTCCTAAATCTTTTTCTTTTATGATGCAAATTTTGTTGTAGGAATTTTTGCGTACTTAAACTATCTCACTCCTAAGAAGAGGGAAGAAATTTTAGAGTTATTGGTAAACGGTTTGAAGCGATTGGAATACCGTGGATATGACTCCGCAGGTAACATATTATAATACTTTTATTTATTTAAACAGTTTTCAATCGTATAGTGTATCTCACTTACGTCATCCATTTATACACTAACTATACACTAACACTTCCACGCTAAACAACTATTCACTAATATTTAAGTAAAATTTTTAACATTTAATTTATTGAAATACATTGTTTAGTTTACTTGTCACTGTCTCGATGTATTCAATATTATATCAAGTAGTTAACTGACTTTCGCTCCACCAAAAAAAGTATACAGACAAAAAATAGCTGGCGCATTCGCCAAACTCTATTACACTCCAGTAGTTCGAGTGGTTCCTGTCATGTGGAGATGCCAGTGGCATATTGATCTTGAATTTCTGTAGGCTGTAGTGTTCGGGAGAGACGTGTCTTGGTAGCTGATTCCACAGGCATGCACTTCTCCAAAAAAGAGAGTCCCGATAAATTGACGTTCTAGGCGTCTGCAGGCAAACTCTTTGTTGCCGGTCTGCCTGTCGACTAGGTCTTGAAAATATTGCTTTAAGTGGGATAGTGTTGGATTAAATGCTGTTTTAAGTTTTTGGTCAGCTCTGTATCGCCTATAAATCGAATTGCTCTCTTCTGAATTGAGTCGAGCATCCTCAGGGTATGCTTGGGAGCCGAGCTCAAAATGTGTGAGCGATACTCAAAAGATGGACGTATATGAGCCAATATACCCAATAATATACCTGTTTACACCTGACAACCCTAGTGCTGCAGTCGACTTTGAGCTGGCAACCATTTTGATTTGAGACATAAATTTCCTTCAAATGCTGTAAAATTGACTGAAAAAACATATAGCTGCAAGTTATATTAGTATATTAATGACATTAAAATTAATTACAGGTAATTGCGGCTAATTTTTACAAGGCAACCTATCCTGAATCCATTCCATACATCCTCAAGATTCCTTTAAAATTAATTTCATTAAAAAAAAAACAGATACCTGCAAGATCAAGCGGTGGGATCTTAGACTATAAAATATAGAATATTGCTATAATTCTTTTGATGGAAAAATGTTGTTCTGATCGCGAAAATGGTTTATTTTGTTTATTCACGAACAGATGGAGATGAAAATGAGCCTCTCCGTTAATAATTTTCGATGCTCCGGAACCGGTCAGTCTTGAGAAGATCCCGTATTATCGCAGTTTCTTCCAAGCGAGTGGCCAAACGCCGCGGTGTTTGTCAAGTTAGTATGGGACATGTTGCACAAAAAATGGAAACAATTATCCCGAGTAAACCGATTCATGGCTTACCGATTTGTATTCTGCGTTTGTTTACTTAACAAATGTCGAAACCGAATTAATATTTGGTGCCATTTGCAAAAGAGATAGAGATTTCCAGTAGGGCGATTGGTTTGCTTTACCTTTTATAATTAACATTTAAAATCATTTCAATCTAATTATTAGTTATTCATTTAAATCGATTAATTTAATATGTACACACCCTTTATACATTTAAAGCAATAACTTGTTTTTTTTTCAATAAATAGGTGTTGCTGTGGACTCGGCCGAGGCCAAGGATATCTCCATTATTAAGAAATCAGGAAAGGTGGCATTACTCGCCGAGGAAATAAAAAATAGTGAGTTTTTACAATTACTTTTACAGAATTGAACGAATCAATTACACAGAATAATAATGAATGAATGTGAATTTGGCAACATAGCTACTCTATTTGGTTTGTACCGATGTTTTCTAGATCTTCTTCAATAATATTAAGCGATCTATCGAAGAAATTTCCACGTTAATTATCTTGGTTTCCAGTACAACGATTTATACTTCCATCTTCAGTTGGAAGTCCTCGCTTGCTGATTGATCGTTTTATTGCTTCCATCCAAGTTTTCTTAGTCTTCCTCTTTTTCGGTTTTCTAATGAGGGGGACGAGAGCAAATGTAACCAAATCCTCAATTTGAAAAGAGGTATGGTTGATATGAAGCCAAAGAAAATAAAATGCTGGAATTGTGGAGAGCTAGGGCATGAACAGAGTTCATGCAAGACTCTCACAAATAAATAAACACATACGTTGGAAAACTAAAACGAGTCGACAACGAGGGGGCAGCACCGAAATCGTTCCAATGATCTTCACATACTGACCGCTTCTCTCAGATATCGCAATATATGTGGATGGAGAAGTGAATGGAAAGAAATATACTCTGCCAGTAGACACTGGAGCAACTAGAACCATCATAAGACCCGATCTAATAAGCACCAAGAAAAAACTATTACTAACCAGAATTCGACTACGAACCGCCACAGGTGTTTCACCAAGAAACACAAATCCAACTGACAATTGGAACAGAAAAGTTCACACATGAGGTAATCGTAGCTGATATTGAAAAAGGTGTGATTCTGGGAGTGGACGTAATAAATCTTCATTGTTTCCAATTGGACTTTAGAAACAGAATCATTAAAGTGGGTTCTGAAGAAGTATTCCTTCCACCATCTGAGAGTAACACGGTGTTGGCAGCTGTACAGGAAGATACTGTTCTACCTAAACGAAGCGAAGTAGCGCGTCTACTGGGTGCCATGAAGAAGATACACCGATTATGATGGAGCTATGGAACCACGATGGAGATGTTGATAAAGGAGTACTATTTGGAAAAGTGTTAGTTACGTCGGTGAAGGGGATCGAAGTACGTGTGATACACGTAAACGATTACCCGATTACCATCAAAAAGGAAACCAGGATTGGATCCTGCGTACCAGTAATGTCAATAGTCCGCCAAACGACGACAACTGACAATTCCCATAACTGATTCGAACATATATCAGTAGCTGGTCAATCTTTGAATCGAGCTGAGAATAGGAGAATGAGGGAATTTCTCTTGTAGTATCTAGAACTGTTTGTACTGAAAGGAAGTGAAAACTGGTAGAACATCAGTCGTCAAACACAAAATCCATACTGATGTTCGTAAGTCAACCAGACAATCAGTTTTCAGACTACCAAGAGGAAAGATATAGAAAGCTGCAAATATAATTCTTCTCTTCTTCTAATAAGATACCTGTTAATACATACATAGCACTTTTGTCCTTGTTAGTAAAGGAACGCGTAAGTTAATTTCAACACCACAGCCATTAATCTACGCGTTTATACGCGTCGTCTAATAGCTATCTGCTAACACTTTAAGGTTTAGGACAGATAGGTTGACAAATTCACAAACATTTGTTTTGTGTTATATAAAAAAAAGTTGAATTATGTCAATTGGTTTATTTGCCAATTAAAAAATTTCCTGTTTCTCATTTTATAATGTATTCGCAAAATCTTTAGAAACTGTTCTTTAATGAAAAATTATTCACTAAAAACTTTCAGGAAGTGATGAGTTAAACATGGGCGTAACAGTGGACGTCCATTGCGGCATCGCCCATACCCGTTGGGCCACTCACGGTGTTCCCAACGAAATAAACAGCCATCCGCAACGATCAGATCTTCAGAATAGTTTTGTGGTTGTACACAACGGTATTATAACTAATTACAAAGAAGTGAAGGTATTTCTGGAGAAAAAAGGACACCATTTCGAAAGTGATACCGATACTGAAATTATCGCTAAATTGATTTATCATTTCCATCAACAACATCCAAATTTTTCATTCAGAGAACTAGTCGAACATGTAGTTCAGCAATTGGTGAGTATATTTTTTGTCTAGTATCAAAAACTCCAAGTGTTTACTAACACAGACGGTGAAAGGGAATCAAAGGTACTCAACATTTAACTTAGTTAACCCTTAACTACCATGACTAAGATTTCTAACGTTTTCACCATAGCAGGGCCCAATTTGACCACTTAATTTCTTAACAAACTCTAATTTTTTTACAGTTATTTTCACCAGGATTACATCTGGGCATCTCCCATAACTCTTTAAATTAATAAAAAACTCACCACATTAGAATTTTTAATTAGTATAAAATTAAGTTTTATTAAAAAATTCAACAAAAAAATATTTTCTCGTGTTTGTAAGTTTCCTAGAAATCCTAAGGCTCCTCCCTATAACAGTAGAAAAGCAATTTTTATTTTCAGTAAAAAACTGACAGACATGTTTTTAGGTCTTACCTGTCATGGTATAACTGGCACAATACTTTTCTGCTGGAAAGTCTAGAATGTGAGGTGGCTGCAGCTGCTATGAATCTTCGTTTTCTATTTCAAATGCGCTGTTGTAGTGCTCTGGAGTTCCGTAATGTTTTATACTTCGAAAGAATGTGGATAGAAGTCTCGTCATCTGTGTAACATAATCTGCACGTCACATTTTCTGCTAAGTTTAGCGTCTTTAGGTGTCAATTGAGGCGACAGTGCACCAATAGGTCTCCTGTTAGTATTCGTAGATTGTTCTTACTTAGGTTGATACATTCAGCAGGTCTACTCTGCTTATAGTTTCCTAGGAGAGTCTTTGTCTGTTTCAACCGCTGTAGGTTGTCCTTATGCCGCAAGGCTTTTTCTATTTTTCTGCATCTAATACCACAGATGGCTTCAGATCCCATGAAGGGCTTATCCGTCTCCGCTTTAGTGAGCTCATCAGCTTCATTTTCCTTTATAGGGTAACTTTATATTTCATGCCTAGCTCGTTGAATTTTTCTAGGCAATCCCAAACTAATTTGGATTTTATGATATTGGAGCTTAAAACTCTAATGGCTGCTTGGACCCATGTGATTATGGGTCTCACAATTGCCGTATATATCCACAGAAGTATCTTTGAGTTACAACCCCAATTCCTCCCTGCAAATTTTTTGCATACCATTAGGGTTTTTGTGGCTTTAGTGATTATTAGGTTGAATTAGCGGTCGATCATTGTTTTTAAGTTAGGTTAGGTTCTACACAAGAACAGTATTTATATAACATATTTCCGACATCCTTTAACACCCCCTTCTCCACACCCCTTGATCCTTTTTTATCCTATTTCACCATAAAAAAATAGTTATTTTCCATATCTATTTTTCTATGATAGAATAATAATTATTTATGTTTACGTCAATTATACATTATAGTTGTTTATAATTGCACTGAATTCACACGTAATTCAACCCTCTCTTTTTTTAACAAGGGATGACCGAAGGCTCTAATAATTTTTTTTCTATTTAGTACACTTTTCTTCATCACCAAACGTCGATAGGGTAGGCGTAGTTCGATCAATTACTAGAGAAAAAGTACAGACACATTTTGGACAATTCCGAAAAAATGCATATATACGAGGTCTGGCTATTAAGCAACGAGACTGCACGCCTAGAGGGCGCCCTAGACGGGTGGGGCAAAAAATGAATAGTGCGTTGGGTATCTAGATATTTTATCTATGCACTTCCCAAAACACGTTTCTGTAACTATTATAGTATTTGTGCAGTAGCGGTTTGAAACGAACGTGTTTTTTTCGTACCGAAAACCATGTGTAACTAAAAACAGGAGCCACGTATCGATATCAAATTTGTCGGTAAATTGAAAAAACTCCAACTGAATGCTAAAAATTGTTGCAAGAGGCCTATGGGGACAATTTTCTATCTCGTGCGTGTGTTTTTAAGTGATGAAAGAGCAAATCAAAATTCAAGGCAAAATTCAAGGCAAAATTCAAGGCAATGTTGATCGTCTTTTTCCGACATTAACGCTATCGTGATAACTGAATGGGTTCCTGAGGGTCAGACTGTCAACCAGACTTACTAATAGTCAGTGCTATCTGTGAAGCTGTATTTGGCCAGTAAGCGCACGCCGTACTCACCGGATTTGGCACCGTGCGACCCGATTTGAGTCGATGTAAGCGGAAAAGCAAAAACCGGCAGAGTTCCTAAAGGCCCTCCACAAAGAAGACTTCCAGCACTGCTTCGATCAATGGAAAAAACGTATCGAAAGGTGTGTGGTGAGTGGAGAGGAGTGTATTGATAAAACCCTCGTAACAAGTCTCGTTATTTAATAGCGTAACCAGTTCGTTATTTAATAGCCAGACCTCGTATAGTAGGGGATTAGTAAAGCCCTGAGGTTCCAATTAATTTCTATCTAATCATCGTTAATTAGTGCTATACTAGAAGTGATAAGCTGAATGTGAATTTTCTTCATTATAATAACAATTGATAATAATAATAACTTTTTATATTTACCAAATAAAAAACAAATATACTGCTATTTACTTTGATTTGAATTTCTGAAAAATACTATTTTCGAAATGAATTGTAGAAAAAGATGTTTATGAAATAATTGTTTTGAACAAAATCAACTCGTTTGGAGAGTATAAGCTACTAAATAGATGTTCTCGTTATCTTACTTACAATAAGTCATCAATTTTCACTAAACTTATGAAAAAATTAAATGTAATCTCCTATTATCTGATATAGTTAATCCTAGTTAGTATATACAAATATCAAAATAATTATTACTCATATTTATAAAGAGCACACTTTGCACTATCACTACATTTACGATCATACTATCTGAGGCGCATTTCAAGTTATCTTCTTCAGAAACTGAAGGTGAACTGAGTGCTGTAGTAATAATGTTAACAGTAAGAATATCACTGACGGTTGCATCAATTCCAATTTAGTTATAAAAAGCATTTCAATAATGGACACACTTTTTATTACTACCACAACTCCCACACCTACAATGTCTAACGCCTGTTTTCAGAGTTTAGTTATCAAACAGAGGTATATCGGGTTAACCCGATTATAAATTACTTTGAAAATGTAGTTGTTATAGGATATCGCATCCCAGTTTAAATGCTTCTTTTGCAATCAACAGCCTTTGTTTAAATTATTCGCATTCACATTTCATTTGCCCATTACATCCAATAATTAAAGCAACTGCAGATTACCACTTCATTACTTTAAGAGTCGCAGGCGTTCATTGAACATTAATATTACGCATTAGCTTCGTATGTACAATTTATTCTTCTCCACAAGTCATTATATAAATCTGTGATTCTTCTTCTTTCAGTATCATACAGTTTGCAGCGTGTAGGTTTTCTCTTGTCCAAAACTTCTAATCTATTATCTGAAGGTACCCCTCTTCTGCACGTCGAATAATTGCTGCCGCACCCTGAATGCCACACCAGTCTCTTATATTCCGTAGCCAGGAATTTTGTTCACGCCCTGGTCCTCTCCTTCTGTCGATCATTCCCGTCAGTATGAGCTTGAGAGTTGAATATCTCGGTCCTCGCAGGATAAGATACTTATCGTTATTTAATTACCGCGATCAGTTCTCTCTCCACACCCGCTCTCCTTAGTACTTATTCATTCGTCTTGTGCTCTGTTCATGGGATCCGTAGAAGTCTGCTCAACAGCCACATTTCCATTGCTTCTATTCTGTTTAAGGACCTCACTTTTAGGGACCACGTCTCCACACCATACAAATGTATTAGCCAAATATAACATTTTATCACCATTAATCTAAGGCTTAGGCTATAAATCTGTACAAGATATTAAAAATAATTACCAACGTATTAATTTGGAAAGCAAGACTCTTTGGAACTGGAATCGTCTAGATTAATTATTTTTGGCGTTACGAGAGATTGAATTTCATTTCTTCATTTACGTGTTCATCACAATTTTTCCATACAACATTGTCAAATCCCGATAGAACTAAACTTGAGCGTAAAGTAGTTAAACTAATTTATCTCCGTAGTTTTCATTTTAATGTACTTTAAACCATTTCTACAGAAATAAACACATAATAATACGGTGGGAGTATTCGTTAGGTATGTGTATTGTTACAACTTCTCATAGTTTGAAGTAACTCCTTTTTTGTGGGTCTTTGATCTCATCAATTAATGTTTGTCTGACTCTTATTATCTCACTTATTCGGTCATTTCTCATCCTACCCTCCCCCCGTATTTTCTCGCTGCTCTTTTCCGTCAATAGTATTTTTTCCGTAGATTATTTCATCTGCTCCACTTCGCCGCCATATACTACAAGGCGTTTAAGTATCGTTCTATACGAGGTCTGGCTATTAAATAACGAGGACGCCCTAGACGGGTGGGGTAAAAAACGAGTAGTGCGTTGGGTATCTAGATATCTTCGTCTATGCACGTCCCAAAACACGTTTCCGTCACTATTATAGTATTTGTGAAGTAGCGATTTGAAACGAACGTGTTTTCTTCTCGTGCCGTAAACCATGTTTGACGAGAAACATGAGCAACGTATCAATCTCAAACTTCTCGTCAAATTGAGAAAAAGACTGAGTGCTATAAATTGTTGCAAGAGGCCTATTGGTACAATTCTCTATCTCGTACGCGCTTTAGTGAAGGCCGAGAGAGCAAATCAAAATTCGAGGCAATGTTGATCGTTTTTTCCGACATCAACAATATTGTGATGACTAAATGGGTTTCAGAGGGTCAGATTGTCAATCGGACTTACTATTTGTCAGTTTTGGCAACACTTCGAGAACGAGTTCTTAAAAAACGGCCCGATTTTGCACCAGAACAACGCACCTGCCCATAACCCGCTATCTGTGAAGCAGTATTTGGCCACCGAGCGCACTCCAGTGCTCGAACACCCACCGTATTCACCAGATTTGGCACCGTGCGAATATTTTTTGTTTCAGAAGATGAAATCTGCTTTGGGGATTTGACCCCATAGAAGCGATAAAGCAAAAAACGGTAGAGCTCCTAAAAGCACTCATCAAAGAAAACTTCCAGCACTGATTCGATCAATGAAAACAACGTATGGAAAGGTGTGTTGCGAGGGGAGGGGAGTATATTGAAGGAGAGCATTTGAATGTAGTATAATTTTTATAATAAAACCCTTTTTCGTAATCTGGCTCGTTATTTAATAGCCAGACCTCGTATATTCGTCCAAATACACTACATTTGTGTGTAAGTTTCGGTATGTCCTAATACTTTTAGAAGTTTTGACGATTCTACATGATTTCATAGTAACCATTATACTGTTCTTTATGTTCAAAACCATATTTTATCAAAATACACCGAATTTTAATCTATTTTTTTCATTAGTTCTGGTGTAATTTTCTTCAATCCGTTTTAATAGAATTTTCTGAATAATTCCATATTTCCGTTTTATGAAGTCAAACATTTAATATAATAAAAAATATATTGGATGTGGAAATCTTGTCAGTGTGTCGTCTACCTCGCGAAATAACCACCACTCTCAATTAATTTGAATATTTTCTGATCTAAACGCACTTGGATTTAGTTCTGAGGTACTGAGAATACGTTACTAATAAAATTCACTACTTTTATTATGCGAATAAGTATTATAATCGCTTTTTAAGTCCTGGTATATCAGTGTTGGGATAGGAATTTTTTGACTTTGACAATCACAAAAAATTGTCCTGATTGAAGAAACTGAAGTTTCTTGCTACATTAACTGTATATTTTAGGAAGGAGCTTACGCTTTGTGCTTCAAGTCTAAATATTTCCCTGGTGAATGTGTAGCAACTCGCAGAGGATCACCACTATTGGTTGGTATTAAAACACGCACCCGTCTAGCAACCGATCACGTACCCATTCTATACGGAAAGGGTAAGTAGGTTAATTTAGGATAATATACAATTCTATTATTATTATTATTATTATTATTATTGATTAAATTTAGTATATTCCTGTGAGATATTGAAGTATATTCCTCCTTTTCTCAATAACTACAAAAAATCGAAAGAATGTCTGGATAGTTTGGGAAATAAAATACTTTCAATATGTATACAAAAATTTTATTTCAAAAATTAACAGAAGATGTTATATTTCTGTTCTTACAAATATAAGTATAAAAGTTTCGTTGTAATTACACTCATGAGCTAAAAAATCGACTCTTATTAAACCCTTGCAATCGCAAGTTACTGACAAAAAAACACGAAATTATATTCTTGTTAATAAATCTTGAAGCTAATAGCATCAGCTATGGACACAAGTGATAAAGCTGCTCAAGTGGTCACCCTATTGCGACAAGGCCAGAGTGAGCGATAAGTTGCCAGTGCAAGTCTGCTATTTCCAGAGCTTACCGTCGTTACCAAGCGACTGCTAACTTCCATCAAAGACGCGGTTCCGGAAGAAAAAGGCGGACATCTGATATAGATGATCCATTCATTATCAGCACACCGCTGGGAAAACGGGCCCTTACTGGTGTTCAACAGAAGTTCGGGAAAACGCGAGTGGCTGTGAGTCGCTGGAAAGTCAGAAGAAGACTTAAGGTGGCAAACCTTAAACCTTGAACCGAAAAGGTCAGCTACTGGCTTTAAATTAACCTTAGCCCACGAGCAATATGTCAAGATTTTCCAGAGAATACGTTAATTGGACTGACGACCAATGGGGATCCGTTCTCTTCTCAGACGAAAGCAAAGTGTATCTGTATATTAATTATTAACTATAACACTTCTCTTCAGAAAATTTGTTAGAAAACATTTTTCATTTTGTCACCAGAGATACATGTATAAAGTGAGAAACGATTGCGCAACTTATCAAGTGATTCTGGGTAGTGTGGTTAAACTGCTTTTTGTTCTCTCTCTGTCAATCAGTAATTACGTCAACGGCGATGCTTACTCAATTATTCTGTTTTTAAATCGAAATAAGTGCTAACATTGACGGACAGCTTGTTAATGTGCGAAAATGTTGTACGTATTTGTATGTGATTCAGGTTGTCATATACATTGCGACCCAAAGAATCTATTGATTCCCATTTTTTGCTTCGGCACTTAGGGATGCTCAGTGTTCTTAGCAGATCTATTAATCCCACTTCTTTCAGAAATATTAGGATGTGGGATTGCTCTAGCTGTTAAATATTTTCATCTTTTATCAGTTCTGTAGTCTCTTATACTTCGAAAGAATGTGGATAGAGTTGTCCTCTTGTCCGTAGCAGAATCTGCACGATACACTATTTGCTAAGCTTAGCGTCTTCAGGTGAGCCTCAACAAGACTCCTGTTAGTATTTCTAAATTGCTTGACACATTAAATAGTCCTTCTTTAGTTACAGTATTCCGATTCCCGTACATTGTTCCAGTAATTGTTTTTTTTCTATCTACGAGGGTGGCTCAAATATGAACCGAAATTTTGCTATAAAAACTTGTATTATCATGTTTCAGAGCTGAAATTTTGTACAGTTTTTCTATATAATCTCTGTCACACTCTATATACTTTTGCCACCTCTCCGGAAGCTTTCGTATGCTTTTTACGTAAAAATCTCTCGGCTTAGCACATAACTATTCGCACACGAAGAATTCTACCTCCGTATTGCTTTCGAATCGCAGTCCACCAAGTGCCTCCTTCAATGAACCAAATAAGGAGGGTATTTTAGTGGTTCCCAACCCAGTTCTTTCGACGTTTCCATCGCAAGCCGAGCTGTATGTTGTTTAGCGTTGTATTGCAGCAATATCGCAATAAGGATTGGAGTATCGCGTTATTTTGACCCGTAGACAGATTTAATATGTAAAATTTGTTTATTCAAATTTTGGTTTTTATTTCGAGGAATAAAGATAATCATTTAACTGTCATTAAACTCTGACAATTTTCATGCAAGACTCTTATAGTAACTCATTTTGAAGAATTTATTGATCTCTGTAAAAAAGTTTCTACAAATTTTCTTCGAAATATTAACCGTTATCCCGTTTTTCAACCCTGAAAAGTCTCAAAATTTCAACTGCGATTCGAAGGTATAATCCTGTTTCTAATGCAGCTATAAAAATGAGAAAAACTCCTTAATATTTTTCTAAATGATTTTCTTCATAAAATGGATAGGTTCATATATTGTTTGTTCGAAAACAGAAAGTTTAATCGTGAATAGGTAAAAACACATTTTAAAAAAAGGCATAATTTTTTTAATAAAAGTTAATCATTTATCGATTTATGGGGTTTGTTGAGGTACCTTCCATGCCGATATTTATGATAAACGATGTTGCCCTAAAGAATTATTAGCCACAAACCGTTGGTGACTGTACTATTAGGATATCAATGTTGTCTTATTATTAATAATGTAAAATGTTAATTATTCGAATACTTGTATTTCTTAAACTAGCCACAGAATAAGTTTTAAAAGATTTTAAACCAAAACGTAAGCATTATATAGATACAATGATCGAAATTTCGATTGAGAAAGGAATGAATCTTTTTCTTTTATGGCATCAGGAATATACTAAATACGATAAAACATCAGATATTATCGAAAGTGATCCAGAATCTTCCAAATAAAGGTGGTAGGTGTGCATGCTTTACTTTTAGATAAGCATGAAGTAGATTTTGTGAATAACGTAGGTATAGCTAATTAACTATATTCCTTACTATTTTTGATTAATACAAAAATAGATATACTTTGATAAAATAATTTCCAAAATGAACGATCTCACATCCAAATTATATTTTTGTTATTAAGAAAGAGAGATAACAACAAACATAGGCTTACAAAAATCACTTTACTATCACAAACATACCGAATGTTTCAAAATAAATAGCAGACGCTATATAATTTAAGTTACGAGGATATGTTGAAAAATAATTAGCCTACTATAGAACCAAACAAAATTTCAATGTCAAAATATTTTATTACTCAACATATTCTCCTCTTAATTGGATTCATTTATTACATCGAACCTGCAACGTCTCTAGACCTTTAAAAAAAATGTTCCTTCTTGCCTTGCAAACCAGACCACAGCTCTTTTAACTTCCTCATTGGAAGGAAATTTACGACTTTTTCAACTTTTTTTCAGTTGAGGAAAGAGATGATAGTCGCACGGAGTCAAATCTGGTGAATAAGGGGGGTGTTCTAGTAATTGAAATCCTAAATCACGAATTTTTTGGATAGCAACATGAGATTTGTGTGCAGGGGCGTTGTCTTGCAAAAACAAAACACCTTTGGATAGCTTTCCGCGTCTTTTCAATTTAATTTTTTCCCGTAGAGTGGTCAGTAATGTCGAATAGTAATCTTCTGTTATTGTTCTACCCTTATCCAAATAATCCACCATGATTACTCCATGGCAATCCCAAAAAACTGAAACAAGAACTTTTCCAGCAGATTTTTTTACACGAAACTTCTTAGGTCTTGGAGAACCAGAGTGTCGCCATTCCATCGTTTGTTGCTTTGTTTCTGGATCGTAGAAATGTACCCAAGTCCCATCCATAGTAACAATTCGATTTAAGAAGTCTACATCGTTTTCTAATCGAGCACAGATCGAACGCGATGTTTCTACCCTTGCACGCTTTTGGTCAACATTCAAACATTTGGGGATCCATTTTGCAGCAATTTTTCTCATGTCCAAATTGACGTGAATTATATGATGAACGCGTTCGTATGAAATATTCAGTGCTTCATATATCCGTTTTAGCCCAACCCTTTTAAATACAGGTAATTGATGGGTCGATACTCCAATTCATCGTTTTTCACAATTTCGGTGGACATCTTTTTTCTTTTAATTTATTGCGTAACTCTGGTTTACTTTTTTGACGTCAAACTTTACACTGACACTTCTAATAAGTTATTGTTCGTTGCTATGGTAACGCAATATTTTGTTTATACATGGATGGGGTCTAGGCTAACTAGATATCACGTCACATCTTCGTAAATATATAAGTAATTCATCGAACGAAAGAGCAACTCAGATAGTTTAACATTCATCAAGTACCTTTCGTCATATGAAAAAAGATTAATTATTATCTTTTGAATAAGTGGAGAAATAGGTGATAACATTTCGGCTAGTCTGGGGGAGGAAGATACCTATTAGAGTCCGCGATGTTGACATATCTCATCGAAGTAAAGAAGACAAATGAAAGAAGTTTTTAGCACTATTTTAGTACATTTATACTTGCGCTTTTGGAAGAAATTAACAGAATATGTATGACAGATAACGAATGTGGACAGAACCGTGGCCATAAAAAAAAGATAAGAGGAACTGCAACAGTGAAATCGAAACTAAAGCCGTGAAAGAATATTGATCATTTATGAGGATGAAAGTACAGCAGTTTGATTGCTTACTAGAGATCCATAGCTCCTACAATTTCAAAAACAAACAATCCTGTGTTTTGTGTTCTTGTATAAATTCTATCGTGGCTTTACTTGACTACTCGGACATTTTCAAAATAAAAAACAAAAAGTATTGGAAGAAATTAGGACAATCGATTGATTGATTGTACAATTGACTGATGACAAATTACTCGGTCGAGAAAATAGAATATGGTTCTATCCATGGATTCTCGAAATGATTCGTCCGTATCTCGGTAAATTACTGTCTCGGCCGATTGCATTGAGATTAAAATGCGATGTTTCGGTAAATGTAATTTTCCTAGCGCACGTTCCACGGAAACTACTAATTATATCTTTACTATAAAACCATAGAGTTGATATTAAAGATAAACCTAGCGGTATGCGAGTGGCTCGCTTCTGATTCCTCTGCCGTTCGCATCACTCGAAACTTAGGCGTCATGGCTATCCAATCAGATTAGAGTAGATGGAGATAAATAGTAGTATATCGATGTTCTTTCTCTCATTATTAGCAGTTCGGGTCTATTTGAACAAGTCTCCATACCTTGCTTTCTCTATCTTGAATATCAATTCTATGTTTACAAAATGAAAAGCTTTTTGCTCTTTATTCGTCGTTTTTGCCACTAACGCTTTCTAACCGATAGCGGCGTTAACATTGCGTACGCATACTCAAACCGACAAACAAAACTGTTTATTTGCTAGTTCATCTATAATCGTAACTTTAATATGATCAATTTTGTGAAACGTTAAAACCCCTCTATTTCTTTTGAAACATAAGGTGCTATAAGATAAATAGAGGTCGTCGATATGGAATTTGCAAGAATTATAATTGATTTAACAATAAGACAACATGAATAATAAATTACTAACATCAAAATGGAATGTGGTAAAAATAGAAATGATCAAACAAAGATAATAAATAGTATTTGAATTTTATGGTGGAACAAATTAGGGTATTAACGATAGATCAAAAAACATAAAAATATAGAGTGAATAATGATTTCATTTATAACTAAACAGTTTTAGACGATGGTCAGCTTATAATCCCGAATTTAATAATTTCATTGCTTTGAGAGAGGCGAAAACTATTTGTATAATGAAGTTATAGAGCTTTTTATTTTTTTTCCAAATCAAATCTAGAGGATTCGATTTCGGATTTTTTTTTTCTAATCTCAAGATCTTGGGAGAAACTTGGGATGATAAGCGTGAACTAAAATCATTGTTTTGCAAAATAGTTATTTCCGAGAAATAACTGATTGTTTGTGAGATAAAATCAAATTTTATAATAATCAAAACTTTTGGATTCTACTCTTTAGAGTTTGCAAAAAAAACCCATTCCTTCCATTTGACTCTGACTAAAATGTGAATTAATGAATATTTATTGTTTCAATTAGAATAATTAGAATATTAGCATATTCCAACTACTATAATTGTCTGAAAAGTTAGCCCTACGAAAAAACAAGACATTTTTTTTCCGTACTCATTTTTATTATCTAACATAGTCTCCTTCCAAATCTAATAATTTTTTCCAGCGACCTTCAAATCATTCCAAATAATAGTCGCCGTCTTTTTTCACAAAATACGTATGCTGTAACGTCCTCGTCTTACATGAATCTTTTACATGAATTTAAAGTTAGGATTTTGGAAAAAGTTGCCAGATATGTTCAATATGGTAGGTAGGCTACCAATTCGAAGTGTAATAATTCGTGATTTTAGTCATGGCGAATGTGAGTGTGAGAAGGTGCGTTTTCCTTATGGAAACAAACTTCCTTTTGTTTTCTCACTTTAGACCGGAAGCGCATTCTAATGAACATTTTCCAGGCCTCATTGGCGTGGTTTAAGCAGGATATTTTTCTTTGATATGTAGCGTTGATAAAACCTGGATCCTCTAATACATTTCTGAAATGGGAAAAAAAACAGTCAAGAAGACAAGTGGATTATAAATTGCACTTCGAATTAATTAACAATCCAAATGTTCTATAAGGTCTCGCCCCAGCGACTTTTTCCTAAATCCTAAACTTAAATTTTCACTTGAAGGTGATTTTCATAACACGGGGACGATCTCATATGTTAACGTCCATTTTGTAAAGAAAGTCTGCGACTATTGTTTAAGACCATATTTAAAAATAAAAACGATTATGGACATAAATATTTTTTTTTGTTAGTTCGCTCGTATATAATCTGCGATTTCGACCAAAAGAACATTCTCCCATATATTCATACATACAAATTTATGGCAGATAGTTAACTATAAAATTAATTAACAATCAATTCATACTATATGAAGCGCAATAGTTTACACTAACAAATAGAATGAAACCTACCAGAAAAAGAACCCAAAATAAATAAAGTAACTGACAACCCATGATGGCTGTAAAATGCCAAACGATGGATGCGTTTCGTTCCACGCAATAATTTTATACAGACTCTAATTTTATTGTAATGATTTTCGTATTTATTTGTACGATTTCCATTCGTGGGGTTGATCAATAAAAACTGTCTCTTATGTTCATAATTTAATTAAATACTATACACTACTCTCAACCAACTTATTATAATTCACTTATCACTATTACTTAACTAACTTGACTAATTTATTTATTATTCGATCACTTCGGTCTGTTCACTACGACTATTTATTATAAACTGAACTAAACTGCCCTATATATATTTATATAAAACTAATTTTGAAACAGAAGAGACATAAAATCAAGAACATTTGAACATTTAGATGCATTAATATATCAAA
The DNA here is from genome assembly GCF_026250575.1 of Diorhabda carinulata. Classification (NCBI taxonomy): domain Eukaryota; kingdom Metazoa; phylum Arthropoda; class Insecta; order Coleoptera; family Chrysomelidae; genus Diorhabda; species Diorhabda carinulata. Next base: position 8,459,030 of record NC_079472.1, on the reverse strand, counting down.
AGGTCTAAGAAATGAGAAATTGGAGAAATTTATAAATATACCTTCCTCCTAGAAATTATTTAAAAGAAACAATGTAAATAAACCGCTTGCTATAAAAACTGATATAAAAAAACTGGAAGGAAGTATTAAGTTGTCAAGTTGACATCTTTATTAGTTACATGTTTAAAAAAATAGTTTTAAAAATTGTAAACTTTTTCTCGCAATTTTCTAAAAATATATTTTATCAAAGTACATCTACATAGGTTATTTAGTAGTCAAAGAAGGTACATCCTATAAATCATTCGATCTTAGTGAATAATGAAACTAACAATCATAATAATTCCTGTAATTCGTAAGATTTATACAGAAAATATTTCAAAGATTTCTATCCAAATACACGCTAAATACTTTATTCTCCCATAGATATGGATTAAATCTATCAAAAGTTGTTCAGTCAATGTTTTTTTTTTGAAAATCTTGTTATGCTCTTTTTATATTTACTTACCGCTATCCTGATGGGTGGAATTAGTTAAAACACATATTTTCACCTATTCACACTACAACAAACACTCCAAACTACCTTAATTGTATTCAAAATATACTATCCAATATATTATTAACTTCCTATTCGCAATTCGAGTTATTCTCTCGCCAGGTGGCTTAAAATCCTACTATTGCTCTAAGTTTTCAGCCATTGAATTTATTTCATAAAGTTTTCATCCAAAAGTCTTCTAACACTCCGCCGCATTCGCCATAATTTGGAGATTAGAAATTACATATTCGTGTGATTCTCAAAGCCGTGATTCTTCTTCTATCTTTGCTTTCTCCTACCCAATATTTTTTCTTGCATATCAAAGTGATCAAGATAATCTAATTTATGCCCCTTTGGAGCGTTGACTATTTCTAAAGTTTCGTTCATGCGTTCAAAAAACTTGTTGTTTTTCCAACTTCTAAATGTTTTAGCATATTTTCTGTGGGCGTTCAGGCTTTCGCGCCGCATAAGAACTTAGGAAAGACTTAATAACATGCCATCCTCATACGCAGATAAAGGTTGAGATTATAGCTGTAGAGGATTTTTTTGAGTTTTATACAACTTGCTCTCGCCTTGGCTATTGGTATCTCTACGCTAAGACCCCATGTCTTGTATATTACGGTTCCCACACACATTAACTTCTCTTCTTGATCTTTTTGTATGTTATAAATCGTGATTTATTCTTCCTTCACATATTGTTTTTAAGTTAGACCGTACATTTAATCTTCTTTGTATTAAGCTTTTGTCCGTAATTTTGGCAGAATATAAATAGTAGTTCTTCAAATGAGCTGGCTATTGAAAAAGTATCATCAGCATAACGTATATTGTCTACCAGTTTTTTTAAATTAAGATACGTTCATTAGCGATCTCTAAAACTTCATTGACTATTTCTTCAGAAGAACACCGACTATATTTTCATAAAAACGGACTCCAAGAAAGGGTTAATAATAGACATTGCTACAAGAAAATGATGGGATAAAATATTCATAAAAAGGATAAAGAAGTCTTCAACTTCACAGATAACTTGGTATCTAAAATTGCGAGGTATTCTTTTTGTGTACATTTTTAGTTTGTTGGCGATAGAATAATAAATGAAACTTGAACGTATAAAAGAGGAACCATGATAAATATTTCTTTTTTAAACTTACGAGCGGGGTGAAAGAATTCTGGCGATGTGTACCAAACCGCTAAATCAAAAAACAATGATGTACCTATTGTCATGTCAATTCAAATATCAGTTTTTGAAAAACAAATCATAGTCAACTCATCATTAATTATTAAATAATTAGATATAGGTATATAATCATTGTTTTGCACAGAAAAATGAAAACATCACAAGAAATAATGTTTTTAGGTTTGGGGAATGCTTGAAAAAAGAGAAGTAGAACAGTAGTACCTTTCGAAACTCACATAAAATACAATGATTCATTTGAAAAAACCGAGGAAGTAACTATTAGTATTTTGTTTAACCCTGTATCATCTTTCTTCAATGAATATTAACGAAATAAATAAGTTTCCACAGTTTTTACTAACATTCGAATGCTTTGGCTGCAACAGATCTTCATTCTTATATTTCTCTTACATTGTTACGATTTTTTTGGGAAATGGGTTACAACTTTTTTACCCCGTAAAACACATTGCAATGTTATATTATTGTAATGGGGTCTGATTTCAAATATGCAATGAAATATAGGGTGTTTCATTAAAAAAATGCAGCTTTGATATGGTACACCATTCTAGATCAGCTTGTAAGATTGTAAATGATTTTAAATGTGAAGATGGCTATAATCGCTCAAAATTTCAAATTGATATCTCAATAGACAAAGGAGGCACTGAAATTTATCACACTAATCAATCACCCTATATAATTACTCATTTCTAACTTCGATATTCTTTCCACATTTAAAAACTTCTACAACAGATACAATAACATCAAAAAGCACTGTAGACATGAACAATCACGCCTCAAACCACTTCAACTAGATCCACTCGGTTCACAAAATCAGAATCGACCAATCATTAATTTTTTTTTAACAAGTAACAAGAGATTTATCCTCATATTATGATGATATTCGAATAAAATATATCATTATAAGGTTTTAATAAAGTTTTTTACAACATTCTACAACATATTTCTAATCATAATGCAGAATATTCTCGCATTATGCTCATTTTTGTAATCTTTGAAATATATTTAGTATAAGCTACTTGCCTTCCTATACATTTATATGTATGTACCTGTTAACAATGATATTATTCGCATGATAAATGTTTTTTCACTGTTAATAATTAACCACCGTTTAATAAAAAAATGTTGTTTTTCTTCCTTTCTGTTTACTTCTGTGGACTATTTGATACATGGTAGAAGATCCATCGTCACCAATTGTAAAAGGTATATAATAAAGCTCATTTAATTTTTTATAATTTTAATATACATGGGGCTTTTGACTAACGCATTCATAATTTGCTAATCATTTCACAAATAATTTGTGTTAGATACGCACAGAAAATCTACGCATAAAGGACAATTGGTTTCGATATCTTGGCGACACAACAAAATACGCCGACAGAATAAGCACAATTCGCCACGATGCTTGAAAAGTATTTTCGTCAATTTTCATAATTTCACGTATCTTTTTTGTTCACTAGAAGTAGGTAATAAATTTTGTTTGAAATGTACTTATAAAAACTTTTCTGGGTGTATTCTGCTGTGACATCTAAAACTTTTGGATCGTCGTATCTTTTTAGTTACTAGCTATTTGCTTACATATTGTACGGACCAATAACAGTATTTCTATCGTACATGCCCGTACTAATATGTACTGATAGTTGGCGAACCATTCAAATTATTATTAGACTAAGAACCAGTGAAGGATTTTCAGTTCTCATTTCAAATGTCATAAAATGCTACTCACTTAATTTCTTGCTTCTACTCAACAATAAAAGTAACTTTCTCCAACTTCTATAGGCAAAATAGACCAAAAATTTCGAAGGGTAGGAAAAATAATAGTTTAAAAGACTAACAAAAATAGGCTTTAATAGCAAACCAAACAGAACATTAGAAATAAAATTTTTTATAAGTCAATTAGTGGTAGAGTGATTAATAGAAGAAATGTTTTCAATATTTATATTCAATATTCAATATTTGATGTTAAGAGGTACTAAAATAATAGGCGAGGAGCCGACCGCTGAAAATGGCACCTGATCGGTAAAAGGATATGTATTATTGGAAAAGGTAGTATTCAAATAAATGAAAATAATGGTATAGGAGTCTTTGTTCCCGACCAGTCTCTTGACTAGACAACAATTAGAATTTAAAAATTTTTGTACAGTTGCTTAGCTTATCAATTAAACCATGATTTTAGCATTACACTATAAGATACTCCATAGGAAACTCTGTAATAACGTTATATCTAAATTCATGAATATTCCTTTAAATTTTACCAATTCAATTTCTATATTTTGAATATTTCATCAATAATTAATTAAGTTATTTGTTTTTACAATCATTTTTTTATTTATCACGTACATAATTAAAACATAAAATATTAATGAAAGTATATTTTCAAATTTTAATATTTTTTAATTTTAGCACAAGGAAATCTTCAGATGAAGTATTAGCAAATAATTTTTGAGCATTGATGTAAATTTTTGGACGATTTTCATCTTCTCAAAATTTTCTACTTCTTGATAATCAAGTAAAAATGCAAAAACTTATTGCATTTTTTCATTTTTTAACAGTAAATCTAAAGTTTTTTTGCCTTTTCCAAAGATGACAGCAGTGTAATCTGATCCTGTAAAAGCGTGGAATGCCGGGAGTACCTGACACAAACGCTCCCCCAATGGTTTTGACAATTCCGTACAATTTCTATAAGAAATTATGTTCGGCTTTGATTCTTAAATACTTCATGAATTTGAGATCCTTTCCTGAGAATACCGCGTTTTTTTCAATTATGAAATTAAGCAATATCTCAACACGTTCCTCGGTAGCACTAGACATTCGATGTAAAAAAATCGCTATTCCTGTTATTCTGATTAGGATGATGACATGAAGTTATAAAATTATTGTTTGGTCTTTAATAAGTGTGGAAATCTTCAAATAAAGTCGATGTTTTGATATAGCTAATATTAGCTAATATGAAGATTTAATTTCCTCATGTATAAGCTATAAAATATCAGGATAGTATGCTAAATACATAAAACATCTGATAGGACATTGCATCTTTCCTAATCGTAGGAACGCCATAAATTGTCATATAAATAGTTCCATTTTTGTCATTCCATCAGTCTTCACATTTTTACAAAACAGACAATCTTGTAAGGTCCTCGGAAACAGCTCCGATTTGATTTCTTTTAAAGAACCCCGTAATACTATGAGAGAAGTGGTTGAAGTGGTCAACTTGTATGATGTATTTTGGAACATGGGAATGCGAGTTTATTATTTTATACAATTTTAACCACAATTCCCTATTAATGAATTTAAGTTATTTCCAATATTTCTATATTTAAATAAAATGTATTTTTTTTACATTATACTTTGATTATATTTTCAGTCACCGATGATGAATACATAGGTATTCGAAAGCTCGGAATTTATACCTATTAAGAAAAATACATCTCGGTGTTTCATTGCCTCAATCCCACAACAATCAAATTAATAATCTAGTTATATACAATTTCTCCCTTCTCTTATTTCTCCCTTTGTAAGAATTTTGCTTTTGTATGACATAAAAAATAATAAAAAATCAAAGACTTTTGACGAAAAAGTTATATGTAGAACTTACAATATTGTGAAATTTTATGGATGACAAAATTGAATATTTTTCCTGCCCACTCGAATAGCTTACCTTAGCTTATTGTTGAGTATTTGCTATAAATTAAGCGAGGAACGCAATTTTTTTATTTTCTCTTATTCATAAGCGTTTGATTTTGTTTATTAAAATTTTAACTATACCTATTTTCAAATATTTTCATTCTAAATACTTTTTTTTCAACTTAAACTCAATAATTCACTACATTGAAAACATTTTAATTATATTTTCCTGTACATTCAACCAAGATGAACATATTTTGTGATAATAAACAGTGTCAAATTTATGCTAAGATAAAATAATACAGTGGTCGACACAAAAAGACTCTCACATTATCGTTTTTTGTAATATATTGCTCTATGTGGAACCGCTATTAATTTTATTGTCAAGATGTCTGGTATCAATTTTATATTGGACAAGTTCTTGGAATTTCACAATCCTTTGTATGAAGAACCTCTCGTAGTTTTTGGAAGATGGATATTATTTCATAAAAAGCGGTAGGATGAGCGGATGCAACCTCCTAGCCGCCCTTTCGCTCCATTGAAAACATATGAATTTTATGGTGAATACTAATTTCACAGCAAATTTCATTTGGACACAATGAAATGAAAATTAATTCCTCTAGACTTCTGGACTAACAGGAACAGGTCTCTATATATGTACACTCACTTTTTGTTACGCTGGTAATGTTGTCCAACAGGAACTTGATTGTTTTAGAACTCAGAAATCGTATTGTAGAAGTTCGATATGTGCATTTAAGCATCAATACTTAAGTACAACATCTTACAGTCATGATCTGAAAATGTTCAGGTAACAAGTCGACTTGGTCATTCGAATAGTGGCACAATGGGATTTTATTGAAGATGCACGTTACCAATTATGTATCTCAGAGTTGAGAAACCTGAGTCCGGTTATCGTGGATTTTGTACTGTTTCCTTATTTTCTGTATAACAACTGATAATGGTAATGATGACTCAAGGTAAATTTCAGATCTTGCACGGATTCGAATGAAAGTGAAATCAACATTTTTTTTTATTTATCCCAATAATTAAATTGCATGTATAGTGACTCTGACACTGATCAAGATGATATAAATAACGTTCAAAGAAATATGATCGAAAAGTAGGAAAACAGAGAAACAAGAACAAAACTTCAGAAACATTAAAGAGTTTTCTGTAAACAGAATTCTAACAGGTTATATTCACTTGGAAATTTCTGAAAAAGCCTTGTGAAGATACATATAGATTAAAAGTCCAAAGTCATGTTAGTAATGAGCAAACATTGCTCATTTATTAGGACTTTTGAAATTGTGACACAAGCTGGGATACAAAACGACAATTTGTTGTTTCTTGTATAAAAATTAAGCCTATAGCCAGACGTCGGGAAAGAAACGGTTCAACAAAACAGAAAGGTGTGAGTAAGTTATATTGTTGTATTGGTGATGGCCAAGAAGAAATTCTTACCAAACTTCTGTTCTGAAACATTGTTGAAAGTCGCGATAAAAAAGAAAACTATTCGTTGTATGATTGAGCCTGATTTCAGAGGTAAACACAATGCTGAGCTGTCATTAAATATTTACTTTTGAATGGCAATACGCCTACGCAATAAACTAAGTGAACGAGGAGTTATACACTGTGTACGGAGACTTTGCATCATGATTTACAACCGTAAAATTTTTATTTACGGCGATAGTTCGGGACGACCAAAATCTGCGACAACTAGCAATAGAAAGGTTAGATAGATAACCACCGTATTCTCCAGATTTGGTTCCTAACGATTCTTTCTGGTTTCTTAATCTTGAAGTTCCATTTGCATTGCTTTGCATTTTCATAAAACGAGGACGTTGTCGCAAATATAAAGACGGCAAATATTATTTGGAAGGCTCAATAGCATCGTGTATAGACTTAAAAGGGAACTACGCTGAAAAATAAAAATGGTTATAGAAAAAAAAGTCTAGTTTCTTTGCAAGATCGCAATAACGGACCAAATTCCTTAGTACCCTTCTTATGAGAGCAGACAAAGAAAATTTAGATAGTCATCCTAAGATCTGAAACATGTACTATCTGTAGATAGAACTATGCAAATGGTCTACCTTTTGCTCAAAAATGGCTTCTTCATAAAATTTAGACTTATCGTATATCTTACCTGGCATTAACCAGAACCAAACTCTCATGAAGAACAAAGCCTTCAGCCGAAGAAGTGAATCGGATTAATAAAAATTAGAACTGGAGTTACCATGGTTGATTCAGATAAGTGAGTTTCGTCTCAACCTGACAAACTCACGTAGCTTCTATCTTCGAAAGCTCTATTAAGTATTGATTGTGAAATTCCATCAAGATAGACAAAGTGAGCGAGTTGAGCAAATTGTTTTAATAAGCATACATCGACAAACTATAAATTCAATCTCTTAATTGAATTGAATAATAATTCTTCAATGTAGTGCATTATATGAAAATATCTGTTTGCTTCTTATTCCTCTCAATAATTATCCTTATAAATTTTAGGAAAACAACGCCCATATGCTAATTAGGTCATTCAGCTATGCAAAGCTTCCGATAAGACTTCAACAGAATAGGACAGACGCATTTTACCACCTCCATTATTCATTTTGTTATATTTTTTTGTAAATTTGACAAAACAGAAAGTTTCAAAAATCAAACAAGTAATATCGGTAAAATGCGTATAAAAAATAGTTTAGCGATTTTTTATAATTTTTCTATATTTTTCCTCAAAATCGCAGCGCAATCTTAAAAGAGGAAAAACGAATTCATCCCTACTCCATTTCTAAAACTCTCAATGAGAATATTTGAACCAGTGCATGACGCAACATCTAGTCAATAAGTTGGATGTGTAAAATTTAGACACAGTATTTTATTAAAAACATCTCAATAAACCATACAACTTGTGTGAATAACTCATAACTTGTCCTTCCAAAATTCCTGTCGTTTTTTTAGAGTAGCAGTTATTTGGGCTCGATATTCACTAAAATTTTTCATAAATTCATGTATTGAGAATAGTGGAGTCTACACTTCAATTCATAAATGCGAAAAGATCTTTTGTGGTTATATTGTTTTCAAGGCATAATAAAGTTGTGTACATCCGTTTATTTTTCGAAATAGACTTCCTTGGAGGTTCATGATTATGAATTTAAATAGAATCGAAATAAATATTTTTAGGTTAGACTTGAGTGTTTTCGGTTGGTGTATATCATTTGAATCGCACTGATAAAGAAAAACAACATTTGTACTTATTGTCAGCCTCGGCTGGGATAGCTTCCAGTAACTTAGGCTAATTACTTTTTAATGTCTTTAATGGATTCATGGCGCGTTCCCCGAAACGGATTTTTGAATTTGGAAAAAACGAAAAAGTCAAGGTTATTATCGATTGATTTTCTGAAATGAATTCATGGTGAACCACTTTATAAAAATCGAAGAAAACGATTATTTTCGACCGGTTTAGACGTAGGTTTTTCGATTTCGGCTTATTCATGGAGCATCATTCGATAGATTGTTGGGTAGTTTCGTCGTCATATTCATAAACCTCACTAGAAATTATGTGTTTAATAAATGCTGGGTCCTCAGCTATTTCTCGGATGCCGATACGACGATTTTTGGGTTACTAACATGAGGCAAGTTTTGGACTCCTCACGAATTTCATTGAATGCTTCGAGCAACTCAAATTCTCACTTTCGCGACAAAATAGACTTTGCAAAACAATATCAACGATTCCGTAGCCGTAGTTCCATTGGAAACATAAAAATTTCGAGTAAACTTGTTGCTCAACTTTTCAATCTCTAGGCAACATCTCAAGCATCTCAAGCATCGAAAACAAGCATACACTAAATGAGATATGTCTTCAAGAAACTTCTCATTTTCATGAACAGAATAAAATATGCCATCAAAAACAAAATTTGTAAAAAAACCAAGTCTCGCAACTCAGTTCTTCTACCGTAAGAAGTTGTAAGATCTATGTAATACCAAGTCGGTTGATTAATTCAGACCCTACTTAAGGGACCTTCTGTCTTAAGTTATCACGTAATTAGCTAATTTAACAACACTTTATAGTGACTACATTAATATTAAAAATCTTTTATCTTTAAATAAAATAGATTAATTTGGCCATTACATGAAAACACAATGTAACTCACATTATAGTAAATAAGATTGTTTAGTGCGATTGTAAAATTTTTTATATTCATGTGGTCACTGTAAGATGTTAGATACGTAATAACTAAGAAGGTCTCTTCAAGTAGGGATTGAATAAATCAACCGACTTGATGTTACCATAGATCTCATAACTTTTTACGGTATAAGAACTTTGTTGCGGGACTTGGTTTTTTTACCAGTTTTGTTTTTGATTGCATCTCATTTATTTTTGTAGTTAGACCCACTGCCGAGCTCCCAGATTAATTTTCAATACTAAATAATTCTCACTAGCATTCATTTTTTCGGACCCTGTACTCACTTCTACGTCATATTAATGCGCCTTTTCATAGTGCGAAAGTATTTTCTCAATATAACTACAATTAGTCGTAATAACTAGTTTTTATATATATTTTTGCATATATTTGGCATTGATTTTTGATAATAAAATACTTATATTAATATCGGTTGAATATCGGACTATATTTTAGTAAACTTATTCGTAATATATTCATATTCTTAGTATAAAATGACAAATTCACTTTCAATTAAATAAAGTTTTTGAAATATTTTTAGAGCTTATCATGAATCTGTTGAAGGACTTAATTGTTTTTGTTTTCAATTCTCTGTTTTGTTTTTAATGCTATTTGTTTTGTCCTTTGTTTTATTTATGGGCTCTTCCTGCAGATGCGGATTCCAATCCAGGTAGTACCATTTGTTGTTTTAGCCGAATATTTCTTATCCAGGTTTTCTATTTTTATTATCTGTATACGAAGAGTTTTTTGATGATTTATGTCTTCATTAGCAACATTTTTATAATTAAAATTATTCAATTATTCTCGGTATTTGTATTGAAATAGAAAACCTGGATAATTGCTTATTAGTGCTTTATCTAACATATTAAAGCGTTTGGGTACTGGTGCTGGGTACTTATCGTAAGTATATTTTTTTAATTTTCTTCTCAAAGTCAGTTGTAATTTTGGATCTTAAACACGGTGCTGGTTACATACTGGTTAAAAGGTACACTATTAGTTAGATTTAGATTAATGTAGTTTAATTAGGTCTTAACCATGTTTGTAATAAATACATTAATTCAAACGATATTTCCAAGGCTCAAAATCACTCATGTGATTATCAAAATGGTAAACAGTAGATATTCAAACTTTTCAATCTGACTATTCTGTCTTAGATAGTTACGAATACCTGCTTTGATTTTCTTAAATTGAATGAAGTAGCTCAAAGTGGTTAAATGAAAGCTATGAAAAGTACTGAAGTTTGTTCTACTTGTACGTGCCCTTCTGGTTTTTTTGCGTCGCTTTATCTTACATCTTCATTTAAAGCAGGAGTGACCGCAAATCTAAAATGAAACGATTTTTGTTTGACAGTTTCTACTTGGAAATCCAACGTTACTTTAAGTACAGTAAAATGAGGTTTTGGGTTCGAAAAAGTGTTGCAACACGCTAAATATTTTCATAAAAAGAATTTCAAGAAAAAAATTGTTTGCCAGAAGAATTGTGAGTGAAAATCATGTTTTGTTTATATTTTGAATACCGAAAGTGTTTTATAGAATAAAAATTAATTAAATTTCATATAATAATTATCTCTTGCCATTTTTCTGTCCAATTGGTCGTTTCCACACAATATTCCCGCCACTGCGGGATTGCAGTAGTACAATAAAAAAAATCAGTAACTTTGTTGAAAATCATCGAGAAGACAAGCATCAAAGTACGTGGTATTTTTCAAGACCCGCAGTTCATTTTTCAAAGTTTTTTGTAAACCCCATTATGGAACTGGTTTCTTATTAGTTCTAATCTATCTTTTCATGATTTTTAGGTGAAATTGTTGAAATTTTCAAACAAGTTATATTTAAAACTTCTAATGACAAATAAATCATTCTCCGGGATGTTCTGATTGATGATTTACGAAACCGTATTTTCTTGTCTCGAATAAATTCCGCAGTAAAAGTTGAAAATAATTCTTAATATGTGTGATTATGAATAAGTACGGTTTAAAAAACTTGACATTTCTCAAAATATGGTCTTTTTGGGCAAATCAAATTTTTTTTGTTTTCCAGGTGCTACTTCAAAATGTAACTGACCGAAAGTACATAAATTTATTTTCCATTCCGGTCTCATACTCTTTCTTATTTAAAACCAATGAAACCGGTTCTAAGGTGGTATTTCCAAAGAACTTTGATTGAATATCAAATAGATGACTTTGAGAAACACAACGTACTTTTCTGCTTGTCTCTACGTTATTGAAGTTTGTGTTCCTGCATTGTATCAATATCGGAATGGCAGGAAAAAAGACAATCTCTCCGGCTTCCAAGAGCAAAAGGCACAATAAATCATTTTTGTGGGAAATTCAATAACTTTTTATTCTATTAAAACAGTTACGGTATTCAAAGTATAATAAAAAAATGAGTTTTCTTATTTTGAACCCAAAACTATTTGGCCTTACGCCACCTCTTTTTCAAAAAAGCGATCTTAATAGTTTCTCTGGGGAAATACAATGATTTTTAGTATTCCAGAGGAGGGTTACGAGTTTTTCGAGACTACTAATGGCAATTCTGCCTGTTAAGGTGGCCGTTCTAATAAAAATAAGACCCGTCGTTAAAAAAATGAAATTAAGTATGTGAAAACGCTCCAAAATAATTTTTGCGTGGAACAAAGTAATTTTGTTCCAATTCTTGGACATCAAATATTTTTTCAGATCTTCCTGGCTAATCGCTCTTGGAAGTCCCATATTGAAAGTAGTATATCTCCACGTAAAGTCTATTCTATCAGTTCATTATTGTAGGGGGTCGTTGCAGATCGACTAGGACCTGGCCGAGAAGTTGTTCATAGCCGAAGTAATTGCGCGCAACTGCACCAAGGAAATGATCAAAATTACACTCAATCTTCTAATACCAACGTGAGAACAAAACTAACCAGAAGCGACAGTAAAAGAATCATTACTCTTCATAAACGACTAGATCTACGGGGATTCCATATTCTTCGATATTTTCATTTTTATTAAGTTCAACTATAATTGTCTCCTGTTAAAGTTACCTCTACATTATTTTGGCTTCCTCTATATTTTTCGCTCATCTGTACATCTTCATCGTCGCCATTTAATAGTTGTTTAAAATACCTTGCCCTTCTCTCTAGTTTGTTCTTTGTACCTTCTAGAACCTGGTATTCTTCATCTCTACAATAATTCTTTATTGTCATCATACGTTTCATTTATTTCGTCACGTAACTATAGAAATTCTTAGTCTCTTCATTATTACATTGATATTTTATCAATTCTAAGTACTTTTCTAGTTGTTCCCTCTTTTTTTGTAATCTTTCTCTTCTCTTTGTACCCTATGTTTGTTTGTTGTTTTTTACAGTTGCCTCTTATCATCTTTTCTCTCCTACTTTGGCATTCGTAAGTAAAGTTAAACATAGTTAAATTTTCAGTGAGTAATTACAAAATAAAACCTTTCACTAATGGTAATGAGGAATAGTTCATATTATTTAATCGCAATTAATTACAGAAAAAGTACTAGTTTAATAATAAATTTAATTTTGATTTAACTGTACACGAAGTATACTGGTTAAGAAAGTAAATAAGGAAGTTAAGTTATTTTCGAGTTGCGGTGCACCATGTACACTTCTAAAGACTTTTTGTTGATGACCTGATTTAATTGAACAAACTTTTAATGAACATTTTCCTGAACCTAAATTTCTTATAGCTTTCTATCTTTCAAGTGAGACAAAATGATGTAATTTTTTCTGATATGGGACACTGACAGGATACAAATAACATATTTATCGTAAACCTCATAACTCGATATTTAAGATTAGTTGTGGTTTACAATTGTGTATTCTTATTTCTCTCAAATTATTTATTGTTTACCATCATTTTTAACACTGCTTAATATCAAATTTGCCTGTTTCAGGAATCTAACTGGCGAACAACAACAATAAAATCGTACAATGCACAGGGTTATTCATTATAAAATACTCACTCCTATTATTACCCATTGAGAAAAGTCGATGTGCTCCTGATCAAATTTTTTCAAAAGAGAGAGATTCATTTTAAAATGAGATCTTTTCAATTTTCGAGATCTGCTCCCATCCTAGTTTTCGCGCCGTTTCGTATCCGTGGACGAAACGTGGTTACACAAGAACATTTCAAAACTTGGTCAACGCAATAGGTTTCTCGGTGTGAACCTAACCAAAGAAGGTGAATAATTACACCTCGACCATTTTTTGTTATACACACGGGAAATCCACATTAAATGCCTTCTATATGTCCAAACCCATCACTATCTAGTATTCTACTAATTTATTTGGTGGATTTAATGAAGATATGAAATAAAATTGACCGCATGTGACCATGAAAAAGTTCTGCCGCAGCAAAACAATACTCGGGTGCACATATGTCCAGTTTTCAAGACAACAATCCATGAATTATGCTGCAAATTGCTCCTATGTGGTGGCCTATTTGCAATTTACCTTATCAAGCAATAATGCGTTATATTCTTCTGTTGTTGTTATAACATTTTATTGATAGCTGATGAACAAATTACCATGATTATCCCAAAACACACACACTTTTCTGGCACCAAAAACCATATTTGCCTTATTCGGAGCAACTTCATCCTTTGCGATCAACTGTCGTATTTTTTATTTTTTCACGAGTGTAGCGGTGGATCCAGATATCAAATACAGTTATGAATCGTCGCAAAAAATGTAACTCAGTGCTTAAACTGCTTCAATAATGCCTGAGAAATGTTCACTCGTATCCACTTTTAGTTTAAAGTGAGCAAACGCGGCACTCAATGCGCGGATTGCTTACTCATGCATAATTCTTAGTCAGTACATAACAAATACGTTTTTTTGATATGCTGATAGCCTTTTATAATTCTTTAGCTTTATTCTGAAGGTGGCCCAATGCCATTTGGTGGTTGTCACAGTTTTTGGCCGTCCCGAACGCTCGTTGTCAGTCAAGCTGATACGGCCACGCTTCAATTTGGATAACTCCTTTTCCATTTGCGTAGGCGTATTGTTTTTCAAAAACAAATCTTTAATGACAGATTAATACTCAAACTTTTCCATTTAATAAAAATCTTCACAACGACTCACTTATACATTTGTCAAATGGAAACTAAGCGTTCAAAATGGCTGAAATTTTAGTGAGAATTTTTCAACGCATGCTCATATATAATTCCCATATTATATTAATAAATGATACAGCTTCAGGTTGAGGTCGGTAACTTTTCAGACAATCCTCACGTGGACATTTGGCATGTGGTATGAAACGTTGCAAATGAACCTCTCGTTTCAGTCTCAGAAACTGAAATATCAATTATCAAGGAATTGTCTGTATCCTAAATGAATTGCATTTTGATATTTCTTGTGTAAAGAGCTCAAAGGACACTACGTTGAAATATAAATCGAATCTGTTATAAATATTACCGATTCGATTTACGCGGGTAGTTTAAATGTACCAGATCCAATTTAATTAGACACTGCATTAAAATATTTATTAAATTCCACTGAGTACTTTTTTCACAGTTATCCAATTTTCATATCCAGTAAAAAACGAAACCACTTATTTAAACAAAAATCAATATCAACTTCTGGTGATAAAAACACTCCGGACATCTAAATTTATACTAAAGCTGTCAAATGATATTTACCAATATCTTTTTATAAGTTTACCAAGATAGTATGAATTATGAACATTCTAATGTATAAAAGAGAAGATTTTATTGTTGCTTTTCGTCACTAATGTTGAATACTGTTTGGGTTTATGTAAACGTTTAACAAAACTATGTATCGGGAAAATTTAATATTAAAACTTTGATATAATCTTGTTTCATATCGAAACATTAATTTATAATTGTTTTATTTGAGTATAAATGTCAAATTATCGTAATATGTCTTATGCCAAAAGAAAGCAATGATATCGCCTTTCAACCATGAGTATTCCACTCTGATTGCGTCATCCAATGATCCATTGATTGATGGTACCATTTCCATCCTTCTATTATTATTTCGACTTATTTTTCTCTATTCCTTCTTGTTGCTGTTGGCTGCTTTTATTCTATTTTCATGTCGATGTTTTTTTCTAGTCACTTTAGTTTTTGCGCTAGCATGTATCTTGTTGTTTTATTTCGCTGGTTCTAATTATTTGGTTTTCTAACCGTTTCCCATGTCACATATTGTCATAAATTTTCTACTTTGAAATTTTCGGTTTAATTTTTTTTGGTAGTGTGGCTTACATCACATATGTGATCATATGTAATGGCGACTGTACACTCTCGAGCGAGTGCTCTCGCCAATTTTCGCCGAGCGTTCTCTCCCAAGAGGATCATTCACGAGCGTTACCATGTTCACTCTCCTCTGTTCATTTGCGGTAGAGAACGCCATGAAGATGGACACATCGAAGTAGTTTCCTCGCAGTTTTCTAAGAATTTTGAATATTCCGTAGGTGTCCACGTTAAGTTTTCATTAAAGAGTCTTTCTTTTATATCGGTTCATCCACAGGGAATTCAGTTCTGATATCCTAACCCAAGCATCAAGCAACTTTCTTCTCTTTACGAAATTTATTACTTGGATTCTATAGTAAGTGTTATGTTTGATTATTAACTCCATTCGCAAGACACGCCGAGATCCTTTGACTTGGACACGAAATACAGACATGAGAACGAGACACCCCCAGACATACGGAGTGCGAGAGTGTACAGGGTAGCTCTCCCTTCTCTTTCGACATACGGAGGCAAAGGGAGAGCTACCCTATACACTCTCGCACTCGATATGTCTCTGGGTACCTCGCAAAGAGTGTACACCCGCCATAATCACTTATCTCTTCTATGTGAGGTGTGTGAGAAAAGTAATGAGACTAATTCTTCATCTATCTATGTCATTATATATATGCTGCAAGGTCGGAAAAGGGAAACGGCACAAGATATCTAAACACGACTTTTGGTTATTCACAATCCTATTAACAAAATAATGACATGCATTTTCTGTTTTAGTTTTTTCAGCACCATTTTGGCACAAATTATTTGCATGTTCAAATCTTTTGTGAAAATTTGATACAATATTTGATGTGTATCTTTATTTTTGATCGTCGATCTGGTCTCTCACGAACAACGTTTTCTTCAGTTTTTGAAGTTGACATTTGACGTTCTGTATATGATTTGTACCAGTAGGGCGCTTGTATTCTCAATAAGCAACGTTCCCTGTTTCAACTTATCAAAGTTGATTCACCAAATTAAACGAAAACTTGAGTGCACAACGTTACTTCTAATTTTCATGCTACATTTTTGTAACGACGCAGAAAAACCTGAAATATAATCTAATTTAAGCTGTTAGCTACAACATTGTCAGATCGACAGCAGTGGATTTTTTTATTTATAATGATAACGTTAAATTTTCCAATTCTTCTTCACACTCCTATTACGATATTTTCTAAACCTATACAAGATTATGTCAAATTACTTTTTATTATATAATTTTATGGCCTAATAAATGTTCAAAATTATTTTTACACTCTTTTTAGAACACCGACCGCACGGTAGAGGCGAATTTCCTACATTACCAAGAACAGGTTCAACATCAGAGTTTGAACCACTTGAGGACAAACAAGTTGAATATTTCTTTGCTTCAGACGCTTCAGCAATCATAGAGCATACTAACAGAGTTATCTATTTTGAGGTACGTGGCGAAGTAACTCATTTTACAATAAACTATATTTTTAATTAAGATCGACAACGATGTATCAAATTCTTTTTGACATTGTGGTGAACATTGATAAATTATTTTTGGCACCCTAGAGAAAAAAAGTAGACACATTAAAAATTGAGGGTATAAAATTTCAAGTCTCTTCTTTGAGTAAGCATTACTGTCGAGGATGTTAAGAATGGTCGTAGATTCTGTGTGTTTATTTATAATTTTTGTAAATAATCGAAATTAAGTGCTAGCTCTATCCTTGTCACTTACATTTGATGCGGTGAAAGGAGGAGAGGTGTACGTCAATTTGAGGTATCTTTGACAAATCTCTCGGTATGTCACATGACAATCTTTCAATATCAGTTTACGCACAGCAACGATATTTTTTATCTCAACAGTCTATTTTGAACGACCCTCACGATATTCACCCTGTAGTGAAGTGCGAACACGAGTGAATTCAGAAATCCAGCGAAACACGGAGGCTCAAAATTGATCGGCACATTGCTGCTCGGTTAATCCACGTCGAAAGTCATAGAAAATGTGATTTAATTCCATTTTTGATCAAGATGAATGTTTCAAGTATCTGTAAACATTTCAAATAGCACACGTATGACAACAAGCTCAGAGTATGTTCACCATTAAAAATGTCAAACTTTATTATGGCAATGCCAGATTTGACATATTCCCATCATATTTCGCAAAACTTAAGTAGCAACCCTCGTATATCTGATTTACACCATCGTTTCATTAACGATTTTAATAGGTTTAATTAGATGAAAGTACATTAGTTAGGTTTTAAATGTTGTACAAGATTGTACAAAACAACTTAAAGTGCAACTCCTGGTCTTTCTCATAGTCTAGAGAAATAGAGACTATTCTTCTTTTCAGTACCGTCTTCTACCGAAGGTTGGCGACCGTCGTTTGATAGGCTTCTCTATTTTGCGCCGCATGAATTATATTCGAAGCTTCTGGTATTTGGGACCATTTGCGTAGATTTTTCAGCCAGGACTTTTTTTGTTTCCACATAACCCTCTCCTACCTGCTATCTTGCCTTCCTCGATAAGCTGTAGCAAACCGTATTTTCATTCCGAAATATATGGCTTAGATAGGACGGTTTTCTTTTCTTGATAGTTACAAGCAATTCTAAATCTTTAGCGAAATACTTCTTTTCTTTTTGATTGCGTTATGGCTATGTAACAGTCTTTCGGTTCATAGATTGGTTCGCCTTCATTATAGGATTTTATTGAGCAGTCAGAAGCATTAAATAAATAAGAATAAACACTAACTATAAACTTGTGATAGTAAGTTTTGATCTGGTTGTCATCACCGAGAACTGATTTTGAAGTGGAGAGGACAAAATTCCAGTTTCTATTCTGACTGGTACATGTGTCACGTTAGGAAAACAATATACTCAACTTCAGATGTTTTGATAAACAAGAAATAATTTTTTTTGAGTCACTATTCAATTCCAACCGTACATAAACCCTAAATTAATTTATGATACCTAAAATTCTACACATACATGTTGCAGTACAATGAAGGATTAGATTTCTCAGCACCATCCTTCATTCGTGTTAACGCTGCTTTGCGTGAATGAAGTTCATGCTCAGTATTTAAAAGTTCTGTTTCATCGGTTTTTTAATTTTAAATGCATGACATTCACTACAAGTATCAGTATGAGGGGCGTGCAAATCAAGATTGGAATATTGAAAACAGGGTCAATATTTTATGCACAAAACTCTTTGATAGAGATATAGATTTATGTCGACTGTCATTTTCTCTGTTATTTTATGAATTTAATATGATGATGATAATTATTCGAGACCTACCAATAATATAATTTCCCAATATTTGTTTGTTCTTCAGAACGACATTCACTGCTCAGCCTTTTGAAGCCAACGGGAAGGTTTTTCTTATCAAAACTAATAAACAATCATTCAAATCAATGAAAATGGTTTTTCATGAGAAATTTTAATTTCAGGACGACGATGTAGCTGCTGTTAAAAATGGTTCACTCAGTATCCATAGAATCAGAAGAGCTGGTGATGATCCACAAAAACGTGAAATCACTACTCTTAAAATGGAACTACAACAAATTATGAAAGGAAATTATGACTTCTTCATGCAAAAGGAAATATTTGAGCAACCCGAATCTGTTATTAACACAATGAGAGGTCGTCTTAACTTTGAAAATGGAGTAAGTCAATTTATATAATTTTTTTTTCTACAATCACAAAGAACTATAATAAAAAAAGTAAATATTTGAAATTCATTTCTTCAATATTGTTTGTTTTTGTGACATTTTTTTTCAACACTATATAAAAACACTTATAATTTTCTTAGATCTTTATATAATTATGTTCGTGGTGTTTTAGCGATTTACTCGGTTGCTTATTAAGTCTACTACAAAATGAACTTGATTAAAGTGACCTTTATACCGGAAATGGATTTGATTGAAACTTTTCGATTTTAAAGGGCATGCGCCATAAAATTTTAACTTCTGTTACAATGTGCCAACTCGTGGTCATGGTTGTCATGAAGATTAGACAACTCGTGACGGAAGATTATGCAGCTTGGGATTTTAATTATGGAATGAAAAAAAAAACATATATCTACACTGTATTTCACTAAAAATATTTTACATTTCAACCAAAAACATGTAAAATATTGCTGAGTTTATAAAACAATTTAAATTTATTCCATATCCAAATGTAAATGTTATTAGTTAAATCATTGTCCAATAAAAATATTCTCCTCGGTCAGTTTTTAAAACATTTATTATTCATAAAATTGTGAATTTAGATTAGATAACTTGATCTAATCTAAACGATTTAGAAATTCTAGGATTTAATTTTTGGATTTTCTAACTTGACAAAGTGTATTAGGTACTAAATTCCAGGTAATAGTTTCAATGAATCCGTCACGAGTTATATTATGTACTCGGACTACATCTTCGTTTACCTGAAATTTTCCCGTACCGAGTTAGCACATCCTTATCTCAACAGATTAAAAATCGTCACGAGTTGCAGCACACCCATTTTAACTCCTGTACACCCACAATACAATATAACAAAACAATATTCATTGCACTCCACAAGAAGTAAAAAAATGTATTATTTACAGTTGGAGCTGTACCTGTACTTGAACGATATCTTTATTTCTCCCTCTATTTCAATACTTTCACACCAACCTCTGCATCTCCCCAAAAGTAAGAAGACCCTTACCATCATAGCTGTTGCAATGGATTTTTCGTAATTAATAAAATATTATTATAGCTTTTTAATACTCACAGTTATTTTTAATCAATTATTTACAAATACGAGTATATGCATGTAAGTATGAAAAATAAAAATTCGAAATATACTAAACTACATATTACTATAATATATACACTATATACATACTTATATACTACACATTACTTTATTGTATACAACAGTCTACAAATATTTGCTATAACATATTTAAAGTATGTACATATTTGCAATATATGTATTTTATTCCGAAGAACTAGTAGATTAATTGTTTAAATTAATCATGAGAATGTTGGATTCATTTGTTAAGGTTTAATAAAATAAAATAATAAATTGTTCTTAAATGTGACTACGGCTATGGTGGCCAGGAGAGAGATTGATTTATTACTCTACACTTTTTCTGAATGGAGTATAATTCATCCCACGTATCATTCATTTTATTTTCATCCTTACGTCTTTTGACGCGCACATGAAAAATCGACAGGCTCTCGAAACGAATCTTGGTGAGTGTGAAGACGACAGGAGTGCTAGTTATGCACAATCTCAATTTATTCAGTTGTCCTCTACATCTACTACAAAATTGACGTGATTAAAGTGACTAAGTCAGATACTACATTAGTGTACCAATATTATGCGTTTATATCACCTAACTAAAAAAAGAAGTGGGTGGATGACATCAATACACCGCATCAGGACCTTTATCAATTTATTTACTTATATGAGCCCATGGGTAGTTCACTTTATTTTGAATCTTGCGTGAAGGATGCTTTGGATCCCAAATGATTGGTTCCATTTGTATCCAAAAAAGTGATGCCCAACTCGTTACTCCACTCCTCCATGATAAAAAATGAAACGCGTCAACGTCTTCCAGTAGTCAACAGAAAAGTGACTGAACGCGAGAATGTGGTTGATTGCTTCGTACCCTCACCGTTTATGACCGACACAAAGCATTCTAGATTTTTAATAATTCGCCTAGTTCCAGCTTTGATCCGATTACAAGTTTCTAAATATTAATTTCATTAATTTCTGAGCCAGAGTACTGTAAGGTGTGTGGTTGTTCGAATAGGGTTCATGGAATACTTGTTTCTTAGTCTTCCACTATAACACTAGACAACAAAGTTACTCCAACCAAATATCAATTTTTGTCATCCACGTCTTAATTTGTTTCAATATTTTTTTACGTTATTGTTACTTTTCCGGTAGATTCTGTAAGTAGCTCAGAGTTATCATCAATTATTTTCGTATAATCACCTTTGGAAGTTAGTTGACAACTGAATTGTATGAAATGTCACGCAAATGTGTTAATTCTCCCGACTTATGTTGTTATGTTTGCGATGAATATACACCTAAAAGCCAAATAAGGGCTTTTACACCTTTAATTAAGGTAATTCTAAAGCAGTTCCTGTGCCTTGGATTTGGATTTACCCAAAGAAAAAACTGAAGCGTTAAGTTTAAGACTGAAACAGTGGAATCTGCTATAGACCGGCTATTTGCCAGCTATTATGAGCAGTTTCTTAGGGAATAGAATTCAAAATCAATATTCAATATTCAAATTGACGTTGATAGAAATATTGATTCTGGTTACTATAGGAATTTCCATTAATTTTTAATTGGTTAGATTATGAATGACGTTGAATGTTTATAGGTTAGTAAAGGGTAAGTTGTAGTGAATGATGTTTAATATTAATTGGTGAATTTATGGATAACATTTAATTAATGTTTAAATTGCTACTACTACTTCTTCTTTCCTCATTTTCTCGAAAGTTTCATTACTGCTTATTTCTATCACCTCATCCTCAAAATCCGCATTTAAAAGCTTTTCGAAATATTCCTTCCATCTCTCAATTACTTTATACTCCTCGGAGTTTATATTTCCTTCCTTGTCTTTTATATTCATCACATTATATTAATTTTTTTCCTAAATTGTTTCATATAATAATTTCTGATTTTCCCTATAGTTCTCTGTCATTTTGTGTCCGAAATTTATCCATGATTTTTCTTTTTTTATTTTAATTAATACATTTTTTATTATTAATTTATTTTTACCTTAACCAAATATTTCATCAATTTTTATTTCTCATCTTTCGGTAACTTTTCTATTTAGTTCGTCTACCGACTCACAAAATATTTTATAACATTTATACAGGGTATTATCATATATATCTAATAGTGTTCATAGAAAAGTACTACACATTATAAAATCATTTATATTTCAAATATTTTTCACGAGAATTTATAACCAAACTATTCACATCGATTTTTATCACAGAAATACTTAATTTACGATTAGCCAATGATGGCGAGCATTTTTAATTTCAAAATAATTAGTTGGTAGATTTTGTTCCCATTTCGAGAATTACTGTTATTTACATCATTAAAATATTATTAACCTATTTCACTTGTGATATTCCGTTTACGTAACAATGCAAGGAAGATAATTTTTTTAAGACATACAGGGTTAGCCAGCACTAATTTTTAATGAAACCTGGAAAGTTTCCCTATACTTCTGATCTGATCACTATCACGATCAATGAACAATTTTATTCTATCCCAACTTACTATAAATGTTTGGAAATTAAGGGTCTTACTAAGTAGAAGCTCTTTTAATTATTATAACTACAATTTTTATAACTAACACCAACACTAATATAGAAGATTCCGCACTTTATTCTGCTTTTACACTTAGATAACTATCTAAACAGGCTTATTCTTCTTCAGTCTTCTCTCTAGGTTGGTGTTGTCGAGAAGCTGGATTGTCTGAACGTTCACATGTTTTAAGAGCAGCTGTTCGTGACTTTTGGCTAATTTAGTGGATAGCTCTAGGTCCAAAATTGGGAATAAATGCAAATGTACATAAAACGACAAGAGAGTTATACCTTTTTGTAACCTGATTAGAGTGAACGTATTGCATTCGAAGTTTTTTTTAATTTATCACGTGAGACATTGATTATATTGTACATTAAAATATAACCACAAGCTATCATAGTTTTTGAAAGAATCCAATTCAATATCCGTCGTGGCATATAGAGCGAAGAAAAGAAAAAATCTGCATTTTTCTATTGGTACATACGCAGTGCAGTTCATACCTGGTATTTTTATTAAATAATGAGACTGCAAAATAATTTATTTTTATTCTATAATTCTCAACTTATTATCAATAGCAGTGTTATCTGCGTATGCTGCAGTAGTTATATATATGCATGTGGACATATTAGTTGTCTACCTATGATCATGATAGATGTACTCCTCTCTACATCTCAACACCTAACATTATGGGATACAGAGATGTAAAGTGACTTTGAATTTCGACTTGAAAATATCTGTCTTGCATTTTAGTATTAGAAAAATTATGTTCGTGAGGTTTTTTCTATAAGTTTGTATATTAGTCTGCCTTGTCATACCTTGTCGAATGCTTAGGCGATATCTAAGTATGCTGTATCTTCAACACATTTGTACATTGTTTTCGTGGCTTAACCCAAATATTGCAAATTTGGACGCTTTTTTCGTGTTTAAAAACTTGAAGAATTAAAGTAAATGAAAATATATCTATTCATGTTACTCACACACAACGGAGAAGAGATTCTGCCCGACTGTAGTGTTAAACAACCATATTCTGGTACAAAAATAAAGTGCAAAATACCTTGAGAATCATCTGGATCGACAAATAACTGGGAGAAAACACATACTTTCTAAGAAAAAGCCAATTGACCCAAACTCAATAAACTATACTAGTTGATAGGTAGAAAATGCCAACTAAAATCAATGAAAATTCGCACTGATAATTATCTGGATTTTTGGTATACAACTATGGGGCACTGTATACAACTCAAACAGCAATTCTCAAACATTACTTATATATTGCCATTAACCTATGAAGTTCACAGATTGAAAATAAAAAATTTTGTTAAAAAAACCTTCAATATATACTCCTTGATCCTTAAAACACTTCATGTGAACCTATCATTGTTTGATTTCTTTAAGCTCCGTTTAGTCTCGTGCCCATTTTTCTTTAGTGGCTTCTTCTTTTTAATGTAGTTGCTCTAAGATTGGAATGCTGAACTTGACTAGAAACCCCTTGATAGACAAGAGGAGAATCTTGACTTGCCCTTCCACAACTCGGGAGTTGATTAGTAGATTATTCACCTGGAACCTAGTGAAGGTTGTTTTGCTTGAGGATTATAACGATTACTAGAAAACTACGATTCGTCGCACGCTGTTATTCTTTCCTATAAATATGTGGGACTTTCAAAGGCATTCAAAGAATTATCACAAACATATTTTACAAACGTAAGAATTTTAGGTAGCAATTTTACTCATTTCGCATGTTGAAATTACACGTTACAGCACTTTTTTAACGCAAAGGCGTAAAAAAATTATAATTTCACAAAATTCCATACATTTGATATTATCCTCGCAAACTATTTCCTGCGTTGCTTGAATTTAAGAGCAATTTTAATTATTTCATTTCAAAATATTCTAAGGAGCTCTATCAGTTTGCATTTCTGGCAATTTTGAATCCAAACACTTTTTCAAATATTTCGACTAATAGTGTGTCTAGAAACTGCTCAATTTACCCAAAATTCCATATCAATATCTAGATTTTCTTTTTTTAATATTTCAGAATCATATCAGTTAATGACGCAAATACAAATAGTAGATTGGAAGTTAGTTGAACATTACACAGTGAATCTGTTCAGCAGAATATTTTCCAATACTGTAAATGCTACCCAATTATTCTTAATTGAATTTTATTTTTTCCATAATTGATTATAATCTATTTTACAGACTGTGACACTTGGAGGCATAAAAGATTACATTCCGGAAATAAAAAGATGTCGAAGATTGATGTTAATCGGTTGTGGTACCAGTTACCATAGTGCTATTGCTACAAGACAACTGCTGGAAGAATTAACAGAATTACCAGTAATGGTGGAGCTAGCCAGTGACTTTTTAGATCGTACTACTCCTGTATTCAGAGATGATGTTTGCTTCTTTATCTCCCAATCCGGAGAAACGGCAGATACACTTATGGCTTTGAGATATTGTAAATTACGAGGTAAGCCATTAAATGATATTTTCTATTCGATTAATAATTAATAGATGATATAATTAATTCATTCATTTACTTCTATTCACTCATGATATATCTATAAACAGGACAAATTACTAATGACGATGAGATTAGTCAATATGTATACTGGGATAGGTGAAACGATTATTGTAACAGTTAAAGTATTATTTTCCACTTTATACTTACAAAATGTTTTCAACCCAACTATGCAAAAACAGATGAACTTGAAATCAGTATTTATCGATATTTGACTTTTTCTTACCAAATGGAACCTCCTTTCGTAAAAGTAACAACAAAACTAGTCCAAGACACCATAATTCTCCTGAAAAAGTCCCACAACAACTATCTAAAAAGCCATCAAAATAATAAAATTCGTTTATAATGCAATACTCAGAACACGTTATTTTCCAATTCAGTGGAAATTCGATGAACTAATCCTCATTCCTAAACTTGGAAAACCGACTGAAGAGGTTACTTCCTATAGACTAACCAGTTCACTTCCGATACTGGCTAAACTGTTAGAAAGGCTATTAAAAACTAAAATATTACCTATTCCTAATAAAAACCAATAACAAAGAAAATCATAAAAACTTAATCGAGGATATTCCTCGATTAAGTATAGCCTTTGATAAAATCTGGCACTTGAGTTTACTTTACAAAATCAGAAAATTCTTTCCTCATTCTCAATTCCTACCTTGACCTACCTAACCAAAATAAATACTCAAGATCTAATCAACGCAAGTCTTCCCCAAGCTAGCGTTTTTGCGTCCGCTACTATATCTTGTATATACATCAGTGCTATTTGAGTTATTTTCAGATACTCAAAACATTCATCTTGGCAAAAAAGTGGAATTAAATCGCGAATATTTTCGTGCGATAATTTTCTATGACTTTCGACGTGGATTAAACGAACAGAAGTATGCCGATCAACTTGCTTCGAATTTTGGTGATGAAGCACCATCTCGAGCCACTGTGTTTCACTGGTTTTTCGAATCGAATCGTGGTCGCACTTCGCTATAGGATCAATTTCGTGAAGGTCCTTCAAAATCAGCAGTTGTGCCAGAAAACATCGTCATGTGACGTGCCGTGAGATTGAGGTATACTTGGGCATTAGTTCCGCTCTCAATATTGCGTGAAAATTTGGTTGTCATATCGATTTGTTCGTGTTGGATACCGCATAATTTGACAATCGTTCAAAAAAAGCTCGTGTCGATTGGTGGAAATAAATGCTGGAAAAATTTCGCTGTGCATCAAAAGACGTCTATAAGATCGTGATAGGCAACGAATCATGGATTTATGCAGATGAACCAGAAACTAAACAACAAATCCAACAAATTTGTTCGTGCATGAAGCACCTTGAAGCAAATTGTCGCCTATTTTTTTTGGAACAACTGGACATGTCGCCACCGTTCCATTAGAACAACGTAGAACGTTCAATTATGAATGGTACACCAGCATTTATTTGCCAAAAGTGTTTAATAAATCAGGAAAGCAGAAGACTAATCATCCTCCACCACGACAATGTGATGTCTTATACATCAGTTTGAACAAAGACGTTTTTGAACAGTCAAAACATCGAATTGATGGGTTATCCACCGCACAGTCCATGTTGGGCATCCAATGATTCCTTCTCATTTCCAGAGAAATTTTTCAACTTTTTTCTACACCCTAAGAAGCGGTTGATGCGTTCAATTCATATGTTTTAGAGGTACCTCATTTGAAATGCTTCGACAAGTAGTTCAAATGCATGCAAAAGCTTTGGATTAAATTTCGACAATATATTGGATAATTGGTGGAAAATGAGTGCCTTTGGCACACTATTTTCAGTGTTTGTGAATGGATATCAATAGGCTATACCCATATATTGCCCCAACCCGGGTGGTACTACCTGCACTCGATAAAAAGAAAGAATTTTTCAATGAAATCAATGCCAAACTATGGAAGTGGCTTAAATATTCGTTGGGTCACTCTGTGGTCCCTTTGCATACCTAATGAGGTTTTATTACTCTATACCTTTTTGAAATAAACTATAAAAACATATTGTTAATAAATTTGGTAAATAAATAAAAAATAATTTCCACATCTTAATCTGTTTAACCATAATAGAATATTTTTTAGTTTTTCCAAATTTTAATTTACCCACTTGAACTATCTTTATTTTCAAAAAATTAATGCATCTGTTAAAAATGAGTTAACTGGAATCCGATATGTTTCGAAGACAATTAGATTGAAAGTAATCGTTATTCATAAAAAATAATACAAAGTTCATATCCACTCTTAGTACAAGCGGAAGTTGTAAACAAATAATACTAATAATATTATTAATATAATTAATTTAATAATATTTTCACTGAATTTCGTAATGTTTTCATACACAATATTGACCAAGCTCATCTTGCTTATTTTCAATTTGTTTTCTATCTGCTACGATTCAATATTCTTGCAGTAGATGATAATATATAATTTTTTTTAGGTGCCCTAATTGTTGGTATTACAAACACTGTCGGTAGTTCCATTTGTAGAGAATCGCATTGTGGTGTTCACATTAACGCTGGTCCAGAAATTGGTGTTGCTTCTACTAAAGCATACACCAGTCAATTCATTTCTTTAGTTATGTTTGCTTTGGTTATGAGCGAAGATAGATTGTCCCTAAGACAAAGGAGACAAGAAGTAAGTTAACCAGTTTGTCGCAAATGTGAGAGTCTAATAAGAATTATGTATTTATCTTAATATCTTCTGAATATTTGGTTTTTACCATTACCACGAAGAATTGCTCTTCACGTTCCTATTAGTAGTATCATCTAATATTACCTTTACGAATATATTTTTTAATGAAGCTTTCAGTGCAACTAGTGCTTACCTAAAAGTAGATCTACTATTTATCTTTCGCATGTTTCGTATTTCTCTGCCGTTGACCTGCTGCCATCTGTCTTATGGATCAATTTCTCAATACAGAGATGATACAGGTTCTTGACAGCTCTTTCACCAAAAGTTGATGCTCATGAAGAGAAAAATTACTGACGTGGAGATGTGTGGTCATTAATTGGGAGTGTTTAATTGTACTTATACCTATTACTAGGAATATTTTATTCCAATTTTAAATTATTTGGTTAGATGCAATTTTATCAGCCCTGCAACAATGTAGGATAGACTACAGATACGCAAAGCTCATTAAACACATATATGAAAACGCAACTCTAAATGTAAATCTCCACGAACCAACAAATAAGATACATGTAGGACGCGGGATTAGACAAGGAGACACTATCTCTCCTAAGCTCTTCACATGTGTGTTGGAATACTCTTTCAAAAAATTAAACTGGGAAGAGAAAGGTATAAATATCGACGGTGAGTATCTAAACCACCTGCGTTTCGCAGACGATATCGTCATAATCACCGACAATATGCAAGACGCTCGGCAGATGGCCACGGATTTGAAAAGAACCACAATGAATGTTGGCCTAGAAATAAATCTAGACAAAACCAAATTTATGACAAATCTGGTAACAAATGATAACATAATTATCAATGGAGGTGAGATAGCGCAAGTTTATGACTATAAATATCTAGGCCATGAAGTGAGGATAGGAAGAGATAACCAAACGTGTGAGATAAAACGTCGAATACAGTTAGGATGGATAGCTTTTGGCAAGTTGAGTAGTACCTTGAAATCAGACTTACCAATAAGCCTAAAGAGAAAAGTATATGAGCAGTGTGTTATACCTGTGATGTCCTATGGGGCAGAGACGCTTACCCTCACGAGACAAACTGCAGGAAAGATGAGAGTGGCGCAACGGGCAATGGAAAGGGCAATGTTGGGAATTACGAGAAGGGATAGAATTACAAATGAGAACATAAGAAGAAGAACAAACGTTAAGGACATTATTGAAATTATAGCCCAAAAGAAATGGAAATGGGCAGGCCATATAGCCCGAATGACAGATAATAGATGGACGAAAAGAATATTGGAGTGGAGGCCAAGAATGGATAAGAGAAGTAGGGGCAGGCCGCCAACAAGATGGAGTGACGATGTAAAGAAAATTGTAGGAAATTGGATACATACAGCTCAAGATAGAGATAGATGGTTTAAACTAGAGGAGGCCTATATCCAGCAGTGGATGGAAGATGGCTGATAGATGATGATGATGGTTAGATGCAATTAATTCATTAATAATTTTTTTTCTCTAGCTTCCCGTTGGTCCGTACGTTCTGGTTTTGGATGGCCAACCTATGATTTTTTGCGAGAAATATTTTTCCTATGACTTGGATTAATGCATAACTCACTTTACCACCTACTTTCTTTGATTTCATATATTTTTGAATCAATATTATGCTGCTCTTCCATTGTTTTCTTCACAAAACTTCAGATTTCTGAAAGTTGTTTACGATAAGGCTCGTGATAATATTCGAAATTTGTTTTACTTAGGTTGATACATTCAATAGATCTTCTTTGCTTATAGTTTCCCAGGAATATCGTTGCCTGTGTCAACCATGCAGATTGTTCCATTTTCCTTTCCACCTTATTTTCTAGTGATCTCTCTATTGATCTATAAGCGATTCCATAAAAGAGTTCAGGTACTAAGAAGGGCGACTTTATATTTTTTGTCCAGGCATTTCCAAACCTGTATATCTCTTATGGTATCTCAGATCTCCAAAGGTTCCAAAGCTGATTGGATATCAGACTAGATGGCGATAGTATCGAGGAAGCATACTTATATATCAATGTATGTAATGTTGGAACAAAACATAAGAAAATGTAGATAATGTTTTGGGTAGTGAGCAATCGAGCATCATAAGGATTGATGGTGCAGCTAAGAATCGTCAGAATATTTTAATAATTATTGGTCTTCTCTGGTCTTTTTATCCCCCCAATTTCTGTGTTGAATTGTTGATATGTGAAAAATCCATTCAAACATATGAATTTTTTTCATATTACATTATAAATTTAACAATTCGTTTCCAGATAATAGATGGTTTGAAAAATTTGCAAAATCAGATCCGTGATGTACTCAAATTGGACAATAAGGTTAAAAGTCTTGCTGAAGATTTGTATAAAAAAAAATCTTTACTTATAATGGGTCGTGGATATAATTTTGCTACATGCCTCGAAGGAGCATTGGTAAGTAATCATATATGCATATAATCATCTTTATTTCAAATTCTAATCGATTAATTCTGTCATTTTCAGAAAGTGAAAGAATTGACATACATGCATAGTGAAGGTATTATGGCCGGTGAACTTAAACATGGACCTTTAGCGTTAGTGGATGAAACCATGCCCGTTATGATGATTATAATGAGAGATCCTGTGTACACAAAATGCATGAATGCATTACAACAGGTAAAATATTTTTTTATTATATGTTTTTTTATATATGTTACACATCTTTAGGGCTTGGTGTTGTGCCTGGTATGTTGAACTCTACAGGAGTGCCGTTAGGAATTACTTTGCGGGGAAGTATCAAGCTATAGAGCTCTTCCGTCAATTTCTATCTCTTTCTCGATTTTGTTCTTTCATCCTTTGCTCTCTTCAGAGCGAAACTTCCTTAACATCTCAGCAGTGAACGTGTTCGTGGCTGCCTAAGCAGTCTCTGCCTTCAACATATATCCAGGCGTTATTTCTGAAAACCTATTGCAGTCTTCCATGTGTGACGAAGCATGCCGAAGCGCAGACATACGAGAAGTGCGTGCTCCGCAATTTCGTTGGTTTACCTTCCCACTTTTAATTAGGAGTATAATTTAATTATTCCATTGGTGATCTGGTGTGTAAATATGCTGCTACTCGACGAGCCTCGCCCCATGTTTTTTTTTTATCTTAAATTTATCTTGTCTCTTCGCTTTACCATTAAGTTGCTGAAATAGTACCTCGTATTTTCATGTAATCTTTCAATTGTTTACTCATATATTCAACATATGTCTGATCTAAACTTTAAATTTTTGAATCAAATTCAAATAGTTTCAACCATGTTTATGTATTCTATTATGAAGTCTGACATTTCACTTTTGTGATCCAGTAAAAATATGCAAGAATGAGAATTTATTTCTGATCTAATGAGCATAGATTTAAATGGTTTTCTTACTTGGTCAGATTCTGTACATTTTTAGTTAAATGCGTACCTATGGACATCCCTTATAGCCTGTTCATATTTCCTACACTTAGATGTGCCAATTTTCTATTCCTTACCTTTTCTACTAATATTTCTATTATTTAGATTAAGGTATTTTCTTCATTATCTTGTATTAGTTTCCCTGTACAGATTTGGTCATTTTTTTCCTGTCTGTTCCTGTTTTCAATACTATATGGAAAGGTGGGAGATTTAGAATCACTTTTAGTGTATCTGTTGGACATGATCTCATAGCCCCGGCTGTATATATCCAAGCCTGTATATCTTCGAGAGATTGTTCTAGTAGGTTTAAAATTGAAAAAATTTTTAAAATACTATATACTAATTTTTATCCACCACTCGGGGGGCCAAGCTCTCGTTCCTCGCGTCGATTTGAATACTTTTACGCTACTTATCTCTCCAGAATCAGAAAATCAGCGCGCTCACCCACATTTGAACTAAAATGTTCCAGTAGGCAGGATCGATTTCTAGATCTTCCAGAAAAATTATTTCATAACAATATTAACTTACACCTAGTTTTCATCATAATTTCATTAATTATTAGTTTTATCAACAAAAATATGAGCAAGGTTATAGTGCAAATAAATGAAAAGAGATCATTTTCACAATTGATCTCAAATCTATACGGCGACCCGTAGTTAATATATTTTGTTGGATGTTTTTTTAGTAAATTATTAAATTGAAACATTGAATTAGGAAGTCATTTTAACGGCTTTGCAACTCTCAATTCGGAAAAAAATTATACTTATGATGATTAGAATTGTATGACTTTTTGTACAACATATAATTCCGTTTATTGTGAATGTGTACGTTATAATGTTTGTACTTTGATCAAATGATTTTCGAAATGGTTTTATGTGCTATGTGTTGAAGAATTTTCACATCCCGTTGATCCAAAAAATTATAACTATACTCTACGATTATTGTTATCAGTTTGGAGGTAATCCATAAGTAAAATTCCTTTTACATCCTAAAAAACTGTGGACAACACATCTTTCCCCTATGTCTGAACACTAACTGTCTTTTGAGTAAGGGGTCCTGCTACTCCTCCGTACCTTGATTTGATTCAGCATCATTGTGGCCAACAAAAGTCATCTACAGTCATAAAATCCTTTTTCTAATGCTCTAAACGTTTTTTGTGTTGGTGCATTTTTGGTAACGTGTTTATGAATGCAGCTCTGATTTTCCAGTAATCTAAGATTTCAACCAAAATTTTGCTCACATTGTCTTATGATATGCATGAGACTCCTACTGAATTTATTTTGTTCAATTGACGATATTGCATAATCATATCATATATATAAATTGTTGTGAACTTGTTCTGAAGCTACAAAACAAAGACATTTATTACTGCCCTATACTCAAGTTTTTTTACTGTACAAAAATGTTACTCATAAACTTTGAACAAAACGAATACGAATTAGTTGATAGATCTACATGAGAGAGAGTTTCATTGGGTTGTTTTATTTGGGCAGTAGGAGGGAGTTGAATCATTTCTAGAATGGCCCTGATGTAGGAAAGCTTTTACTCTACAGAGTTGGAATTTTGGTGGTTTTGTAGAAAGGGTTTCTTTTGTTATGGTATTCCTTCGTTGTGTGAGTGTTTGACAATCATCACGTGAGGCATATGAAAACCTAGAGGCAAAAACGAAATTGTCGAACAAGACAGCTTTTCAAAGAGTGCATAGAATAATTGTTGTAGTAAGTAAGTGCGGGTACAGCTGCGGCTGTATTGTTCCCTGACTTCGGCCGTTTGGCTGATGAATGAGTTCACCAGGTTATAGAAAATCTTCAACACCGACGATCGATCTATATGAAAATTTCCACAGGTTCGTAGTACCACTATCAGACAGAGCTAAATGAAAGTTTTCAATCATGAATTATTTTTGACTTTTTCTCAAATCTTGAAATTTAAACTTTTACATATTACTCAAAAGCCTTCTATTATACAAGTGCGTCTACTGAACTACATATGAGAGATATCATTGCTAGTATTTTATGTTATTTGTTATGAATATAAATTCAATATTAAAATTTTAATTTTCGATTGTTTCATTATAGGTTACTGCAAGAGAAGGGAAACCAATATTAATATGCGAAGAAAATGATAAAGAAACAATATCTTATAGTCAAAAATATTTGGAAATTCCAAGAACTGTTGATTGTCTTCAAGGAATTCTTACTGTCATTCCAATGCAACTACTTTCCTTCCATATAGCTGTTCTTAAAGGATGCAACGTCGATTGTCCACGTAATTTGGCAAAGAGTGTTACAGTAGAATAGTATTATTTTATTCCTTCATCTGAAAAGTCTTCAAGGACTCTAAACATTATTATTTTATAAGTTTAAAGGGACCAGGATGAAATGTAAAATATTTGTTTTTTAATTATTTTTTGACGTCAATCTTAAAACCATTTTAGATGTTGCCTTTGAAAAATTTTTATACAATAAAATGTGTTTATATTCAAGTTCCACTCATTATTTTAGTAAAATTACGAATTAGTGATATGTAAATAGCTGTTCAGCTTCAATTTCGAATGCAAATTGGATTTAACCTGAAACATGATTTTTTGTAATTTTATTATATGATAAATTTTGCATACTAGTATATTTCTCAGTATTTCTAATAATATAGTGAAATACTTGATTACTGTCCATTCGTATAGCGTGCGAAGTAATTTTGCCTGAGTGAAAGTAATAAAAATATAAACCATAACTGTTCCTATTAACACGTTCGCTACCAGTGCTACCAGCCCTATTGTACTATGTGAATCACTGGTGCACAAACCGCGTAGTTTATTCGTGAACCAAATATATCACATGTGATATTGTGCACTAAGATGTTAAATTTTATTTCGAAAATTCTGATATATAGAAGTAGTAGATGGCAGTGGTACATAAATCAAGTATAAGTATGTTAAATGGGCATTACCGGAGATTTATACTGGTCAAGTTATAAGTGCTAATTTGAAATAAAATGAAATTTGCCGACTCATGGTTTTATTTTCATTAACCTTTCGAGAGAAGAGAACAGTTATAAAAAATGAAAAAAACACATAAATAATAAGTTTAAATTTGTATTAACTTTGTCTTCTATAAAAAAAATCCAGATTCTATACATATTGCGAGTACTCAAAAGATTTTGAAAAAAAATTTGCGTGCGTATGATCACAGACACGTGGTTCGCGACACGCCGACTAGAATAACTTCCAATACTGGTTCCTGTCTTGATAATTCTATACCTAACAAACTTAGATGATGATACAGGAGTATACGAGCCAATAGTGTCGGATCTTGTTGTGTTTCAAATTTGTCGTTGTAATAAACTAAACAGGAAAGTTATGATAAAAATTGTGAATAATAATAGTTTAATGAGTTTTATAAACCAAATTCCAGAAGTTCAGTGACATGAATCTGAAAGTGTATATTCAAATTAGGATGCCAATCTCATTACTAATATTCTGTCACAAAGCGCTGGTACAGGCTTTCTCTTAAAAATGATTTCTCATAAAAATACAGGATTGAAGTGGTTTACTTGAGTGGTGAACTTGAGGCAATCTGCAAGGAAGTCTATCTTTTGAGACAAAAGTTTAGGTCTAAAAAATCACTATTGCATTGGTATAAGTACTGTCAATTGCGAAAAGACTACCATTACAAAAATGATTGCATATGAACAAAATATCAGTGAATCAGAAAACAAGAGTAAATCTATTTGGAACATTGTAAATCGGGAAAGAAACACTAAACATCAAAACAGAATTCGAATAAATTCAATACAGTCTTTGCAAGCATATCCGAAACTATTTTAAACAGTATTGAAGGCTCTAAAACTGATCGCGTTCATCATATAGTTCACGTTAATTTGGACAAGAGAAAAATTGCTGCAAAATGGATCCCCAAATGTTTGAATACTGACCAAAAGCGTGCAAGGGTAGAAGCATCGCGTTCGATCTGTGCTCGATTTGAAAACGATGTAGACTTCTTAAACCGAATTGTTACTATTGGTGACACTTGGATACATTTCTACAATCCAGAAACAAAGCAACAATCGATGGAATGGCGACACTCTGGTTCTTCAAGATCTAAGAAGTTTCGTGTCCGAAAAAAAGTTCTTGCTTCAGTTTTTTGGGATTGCCATGGAGTAATCATGATTTATTTTCTGGATAAAGATAGAACAATAAATGGAGATTACTATTCGACATTACTGACCACTCGACGGGAAAAAAATAAAGAGAAAAGACGCGGAAAGGTATCCAAAGGTCTGGTTTACAGAGCAAGAATAAACATTTTTTTTTTGAAAGATTTAGAGACGTTGCAGGTTGCAGGTGTTTTGTTTTTGCAGGACTATATATATATATATATATATATATATATATATATATATATATATATATATATATATATGTACCTCCCAGTATCTTCGCTAGGTGGTAACAATGCAGGTTAACCACAACCTTTCTTGTGAATATAAAGTTAGCGAACACGGTGAATTATTTGGTGGTGATTCGAAACGAGGGTTAATCATTGGACCTAGCGGATGTGGTAAAAAAATGCGATGCTGTCGTTAATTGATCAACCCAACGGATTGAGATTTGAAAATATTATCGTGTATTCTAAAAGTAAGTAAGTATACTTACTTACGAAATCCATGAAAGAAATTGGTTATGAGAATTTAATGTTTCACAAAACGTAATTCATCCTGAAGATATTAAGAACAATTCAGTAATCATTTTTGATGTGCTATGTGCGATCAAAAAATTATTCAAACTACTTTTGTTTTGGTCGCCATAGATCTACAAATTACTTTTATCTATGTCAAACATATTCAGCAATCCCTAAACAATTAATTAGGGACAATGCAATCTTCTTAGTCATATTAAAACAAGCACATATTTGATGACCAAGTAAATGTTGTCATGTCTTTTCAAAATTTCAAAAATATGTGCTCTTATTTTTGACAGAAACAATATGGGTTTCTTACGATATATAAAGACTGCCACCTATCTTTTGGTAGATATCAAAAAGGATTTGATGAATCTTTTAAAGAAGAGATATTCCAAATCCCTCAGTCACAATCAATAATTAATTAACTGGACAGTTAGTTAAATCTAGGGAGGCAAGAGTCTTAAAAGCGATATAGCCCAGTCACAAACACAACTAGAGAAAACTTATCAACCTGTAACTGAATCCCTTAAGCCGTTACTTACGACAATTGACAAACCCATTAAGCAGTGTCAAATCAGAACTACTGGAATCTCCTAAATAGCCAGATGTGTTTGCATCACCAGTCTCGACCTAGAGACAATCAAGTCTATAATGTAAGTCCCGGTGAATAGCTCAGTAGCACACTTATGGAGCAGCTCAGTTATAAAGCAGCCCGGTTATGAAACTAGAAATTACTGTTTCATTAAGATTGAGCGATTATTCTTCATTATTTACCAACAAAACCCTATCTTATGATATCTTTCTTTCATTTTCATCCACTTCTCTGATAGCCCATTTCTTCGAGCAATCTTTTTCATGGATTGAACTTGGTACTCACTTTTCTGTAACATGAAAATTTACGATTGTTTAGCATAAAAGTTCACGATCATGTTCATTGAGCACAACTGGCAATTTTCTCGAGTTGCTATTTTTATTGGGCGTTAAAAACATCGGTATCTCACCACTATTAACATTGTCACCCTCAATCTTAATTCGCTTAATCGTTTCAATATTCATACCAGTGGATGCAGCAAAACATTTAAATTTTCTTAATCATGTTAGGATCGAAGTTTCCAATTTAATCTCTATATCCAATTTAAATTTTGTCTACGCAAGTGACAAAAAATAATTGCAAAGGAAATTACATTTCTCGACTACTTAGCCTTAATAATGCAATAACAGTTCAAGCCGGAGAAAAGGGGACTGAGATTAAATCAAAATTTAAAAGCCGTCTCACGAACTCGTCGGAAAGAAATTGTTTCAGCCAAATGGATGTCTCCTAAATAATGCCATCTTTTGAATCTTTGAGCGGGGGTCTTCGTCTTGATTGTTTATTTTTCATTTGTATTTTTTTCTTCCTTCTACGAAATCTTCTAAGCATTAAATGTAATCAAGCGATATGAAAAAATTTTGTTTGCTCCTAATTAATATTTGAAAGCGTTGGAGTCACTGCGATTTTGATGAAACTCTTGGAAAAATAACGCGAAGTATTTATGAGTGAATTACACTGGTGAACACACTTTTTCATATACATTTTGCATTAATTTTCAACGGTTGACATTGAGAACTTATTTTTAATTGCTGTTGAAATATTCATAGATATTCTGGACTAAAACTCGTATGTTTGTTTGAGGCCTTACATATAAAATACGTGAATAGAACTTTGGATAGTTTGTTCCAATGTATGAAACGAAAAAGGAAATGTTAATAAAAAGTATTTCAGCTTTTGTGGAATTTAATGATAAAACGGTCGTCGCTGACACGTGCTACGCATTAATTTGTGAGACTTTATAGGTTAAAGTATTACCATTGAAAGAGCAAGAGGAACCTCCAGTGGAAGCTATCAATGACGTGGTAGAGGTCTATATAGAAATTAGTTCCAAATGAAGGCGTTTCAGAGTTTGTATTCTGTCGGTATGAAAAATGAATGATATTTTCATAAATAATACTATATACGAGGATGTATTGATATCTAATTAGCCTAGATCAGTTCCATGCATAAACAAAATATTGCGCTACCATAACATAACTTATTAGATGTGTCAGCGTAAAGTTTGACGTCAAAAAAGTAAACCAGAGTAACGCAATAAATTAAAAGAGAAAAGATGTCCACCGAAATTGTGAAGATCGAAAAATTGGAATATCGAGCCATCATCAAGTACCAAAAGGGTTAAGGTGCAAGAGGTAAATTTTCCAATGAAGATGATGACCGATCGGGAAGACCAGATTCTGTGCCAGTCCCCGAAAATATCGATTCAGTTCATGACATGATTTTATCAGACCGTCGAATTGGGCTAAAACGAATATCTGAAGCACTGAATATTTCATACGAACGCGTTCATCATATAGTTCACGTCAATTTTAACATGAGAAAAATTGCTGCAAAATGGATCCCCAAATGTTTGAATGTTGACCAAGAGCGTGCAAAGGTAAACTTCTTAAGCCGAATTGTTAATATGGATGAAACATTTCTACGATCCAGAAACAAAGCAACAATCGATGGAATGGCGAAACTCTGGTTTTCCAAGACCTAAGAAGTTTTGTGTCTAAAAATCTGCTGGAAAAGTTCTTGCTTCAGTTTTTTGGGATTGCCATGGAGTAATCATGATTGATTTTCTGGATAAGGGTAGTACAATAACTGGAGATTACTATTCGACATTACTGACCACTCTACGGAAAAAAATTAGAGGGAAAAGACTCGGAAAGATATCTAAAGATCTGGTTAACAGAGCAAGAAGAAACATTTTTTTTATTGTATTTATTTCAAATATACGTTATGGCCCTTATTGATTACATGTTCTTATACGGCGCAACTAAGTTTCTGCAATCACTTTGGTGTTGTGTGATGCGTTGTTGTAAAATTCGAGAGGTTTGCCCAGTGTATTTCTTGTCACAGTTCATACAAGGAATACTGTAAATGCACTTTTTGTTGTAAAGGCTATTCTTTTTGTTTTATTTTTGAATAAATTGTGTTAATTGTTGAAATATTTTTGGTTGCAATTTTTATGTTTTCATTTTCGAGCATTTGATGAATTTTTTGTAATAATTGGTCCAGGTGTTGTATGGAACCATATCTTACTGTGGAGGTTATTTCAGTGCGTTCATTGTTGCTCTAAAGTCATTTATCACCTCGTTTGTTATGATGTTCCAAGTGATAAATGTAACGAATAGCTCTTTTTTGTAATTTGAAGATAGATTCAAAGATGTGAAAATTACAAGACCCCCAGAAAGACAAATCATACCGAAGATGCGATTCGAACAACGAGTAGTAAGTTGTTGAAGTAGTACGAGAATCAAGCTGCTTGGACTCAGATTGAAAACAAGCAGAGAATTTTTTCAGTCCATACATGTACAGACCATTGAAAAACACCGTCAATATGTAGTCCAAGAAACTTGATTGAATTACTCATAATAACTCGTAACTACCACAAGCTCATACCAGTTGTTTTCTACATTCAAGGTAAGATATAAATAATTGTAAAGGAACACTTTGGATGCCATAATACTTCAGTTTGTCAATCAGAATTTCATGGTCAATACAATCGAAATAACAAAAAACCAAAGCAGTATAAAATTTATTATTAAGAGAGGCATATATTTTGAAAGGACAGAAAACATGGCGTCATTAGTGCATTTCTTAAGTAGGAAATCAAATTGTTAAGCTTTCCAGATTTTATGTTTAGAAAGAAATGGTAATAGACAGTTTTTCATTCTTCCAATTATCTTTGATAAGATTGGTAATAATAAAAAAGGACGATAGTTAATAGTGTTTTTTTTTTGCAACCCTTGTGCGGGGTAACAATTACGGCTGTTTTTAGATGACTAGGGAAGCCATTTTTCAAAGAGTTCGTTGATGAGAGGACACAAAACGTTAATCATCACATCTGGAAGATTTTAAAGATTAGTCGATGAACCAATGCCGCAGGAAGTCTTGTTTTGATTGATTGATGGTATGGTAGCAATATCACCTGAAAAATAAACCGAAAGGAAGCCGGTTTAGTGTTCAAGTATTTACTATTGAGCCGTGAAAGGACAGAATGTAGTTAGAGATTAGAAATTGGTAAACTCACTTTAAGATGCTCGTAGAATGAAGAAATAGAACCATGATAGAAGCCCTTAACCAACAAGGCGTCGACAGTCAGTACATGGGAACTTTGACCAAGATATGTAGTAAGAACCTGAGAGATTTATATAGTGTAGCCTATCAGAATTCTCTAAATACAGTGGAGTTTGATAGGGAGATAAAGAATTTTCCGTAAGATGGAACAAAACAACAATCTATCAGAAACATAAAAGAACGCTGCTAGTAGCGAGGTAGGTATCAAGATGAACTGGAATTTGACACCAAACACTTTTCCACATCCATTTCAGGTATCAAAGTAACTTTGTATGTGAATCAAACGAAAGCACTTCTATACGACTGAACACGTGCTACAATGAGATTAGCAAGTTGTTGCTAGAAATTCATCCCAGATTAACTACGCATCCACTATATTATGTCAATGCTATTCTGTGATTGGCTGGGCATCATAGCCCCTAGTGTTACTGTTAAATCTATAAACGTATTAGTTGTGCTAATGAACCAAATGAGTGCGCTACAGTTGATTTTTCCCTCCCGCATCAGCGAGTTACCACACCCTGAGTACAACCTGTTGTAGAAAACACACAACCGGGCAGAAGTGAGCCCGATTGAAAAGATTATGTAGTGAGGTCTGCTCCGTAATTGAATGCGGTTGAAGATGATATGATGTATTTATACTATATAAACGAATGAATATTACTGCTGCTTTTCAATAACTGACTATTGAGCTGACCTTTTCCAAAAATCCACGTAACATTAAATTTAATCTGATTCTATAAAGTATACAATCTTACAGAAAAGTATTTTCAATTGAGTGCAGATAAATATATCGGATTCTTCATTTTATTCTGAATAATATTATCCCTGGAAGAAGCAAATCATAGTCAAATGCCTTTCACGTTTATTTGTTGATTTCAAACATACGGTTGATTCCTATTTTTTATATGTAATAAATGATCTTTACTCTTCAATAGGTTACACGAATGCTTATAACCTCCACCTGATGATATCAGCAGTATCAATATGATTCAGAAAATATATTTGCTCATGCGTGCAAAGATTCTCACTAGAACTAAAACTAAAA
This sequence comes from Diorhabda carinulata, assembly GCF_026250575.1. NCBI lineage: Eukaryota > Metazoa > Arthropoda > Insecta > Coleoptera > Chrysomelidae > Diorhabda > Diorhabda carinulata. The sequence continues at coordinate 8,417,539 of NC_079472.1, read as the reverse complement.
GTTCAAACGTGAACGTATCATCTTGTCTGTAGACGAGCGTTCCTAGGACAGCCAAAAACTCCGACAACCACCGATATCATTAAAAAAGTACCTCAAACTCCAGACTACATTGACGCAGTTTAAGCAAAGTTATGATGATTTTTAACATCGATTCATAACTGTAGATGAAATCTGGATCGCCACTATACTCTTGACACGACAAAATAGTCACCAAATTAGTTTGCAAGGGTACACCTGCTCTGAAAAGGGAAAAGCAGTTTCAACAGCTAGAGAGGCGACCGGACAACGTACTTTCACACACTTCGGTGATTGCCAAATGACGATTTGCATTAGGAATTGATTGACGACCAACCGTATTAAAATAGAGGAATGGGTTGAAAAATCAAAAGGATTATGGAGAAAATGTCTTGTTCCTTTGTTATGTCGGACAACCCTCGTAATTTGAATCATTATATTTCAAATTCAATAATGGGTATACACCTTTAAACACGAATACGACCAGAATAGCCAGAATATTTTGAAAATATTCTTGCGCGTCTCTATTTCATCTTAATAAATTTTTTTCGAATATCATATGAGAACTAATTGGACTTACTCGCACTAATGCCGTACCCTGTATAAAATATAGTGATATGAGAAATTTATTAACTACTGGAATTGAATAGACTTAATATGATCTGGCCGAAATGTATAGAAATACGAAGTTAGTTGTAAAACCCTGAACAGAGTAGAAAGTTCTGATAAATGACACAAATTAAATGAACCTGGTTATTCTCGTAATAAAAGTAAGATTAGTGGCATCGTAATTTTTAACTTGTCATGCAATTACGCTTTTTCATAATGCAAAATTACGACATTTTATGAAGTTGTAACGTAAAAGCGATTCCAGTTTCAACCAAGATGTGGCTCAAAATTAATTTTTCGTATCTTTTCCAAATTTATGACAGTTGGTTTAGGTAAATGCATTTATTTTCGGTAATACTTCATTACTTATGAAGTTATTACGGCGTGCAATATGGTTTGCTCAGTTTGGTGAGAAAATTAATTGTTTTGAAGAATATACAGGGTTGAGTAGCGAGTGATTTGAATTTCCATAATATCATTGTTTATTCTCTTGCTAGTTTATGTGGGTAAAATTTTGAGTAAATCATTTCAAGTGATTGAAATGGATAAAAATGATAGTAGAAGGGTTTCATACATTAATGACATCTAGAGAGTGGGCCTCAATGGGTGGTATTAATGTTAATAGACTTTTTGGTATATATTATAGTTAAAAAGTTTTCATTAGGTACCAGAAATATTATACCTATATTATTTGTTATTATATGAGTTATTTTGAACATTTACACAAGTCACCACGAAAGTGTTTTTCCATAATCAGAGAAACTACTATATAGAATGAGAATCATGAGTTTGACTTAATTGTTGTGGTCCAAAATATGTATAAAACACATAAAAACATTCAAAAATATGTATAAAATATTAAAATAACTGAAAGGTCTGTCCTATGTAGACGCTGTCTTTGCCAGCTATATTATGAATGGTTTCTTATCTTATTGGGAGCGTGGCAATGAAACACGAAAGTGGACTAACTTTAATATATTTTCCGAGCTTACGAATACTTATATATTCATCGTCTGGGAAATAACTGATTGAGATTTTTGGTGGTTTTAAATCGTATTCTAAAGTCCACAAGTAAACAACTTTTACCTTTCGTAGTTCAGTGTTTTAACTCCATTTCAACATTTAATATGGAGTATTTTGTAAATTGAGGTTAAATGGAATAAATTGAAAAAAATCAACACATACATTTGTATAGAGCAACAGAAAATAAAATATGATAACTAATTAGAAGAAATAAGTGAGAAAATGTGTTTGAACAATATAAATCTGCAAAAAAGACAAAAAATACAGAACGGGTATAAGAATACCCACAATCCACCGCGGCACTCGGCCTTATACATTGACGACATGCTGAAATATGTCCATTTTCGATATAAGAGAGACACATTATTACAATACAGAACATCTGGAATTCGTTAAACTCTTCCATTATGGTTCCTACACCACTTTTCTTCTACATAGTGAATATATCCGGTGTGGCACATGATTACAAACGCATTAGATTAAGTTTTCAGAGACGAGAGAAAAAATTAGCATGTGAACCACTCAATCGTTGTTACGGAGAGGAGGAAAATATAGAAGTAAATCACCTGTGATATTTTCAGAGGCAAAATCACCCCCGTGCATTTCTTGCAGATATTGGCTGCATATATTTTGCTTTATATGGAAACGCTTCAAATTTATCTTTATATAATGCAGAACCACATGTAGAGTTATTTCGGCTCATTTTTAAGACAATTTGTTGCTTTGGATATCTACATGTCTTTTACTCATAGAATACGTTTGGATACTCAGTTTATCCAATCCTCCATAGACTCTATTGGTACCAAGACATGATAAAAACGTTGCTTAGGTCGAGATACCTTGGGAAAAAATGGATCATCTAAGATTTAATAATTACCAATATGTGAAAAGAAAGTATATTAAAAGATAATATGCAGAGATATGAATGATACCATTGGTTATAATAGAAAGCACGAGGAAAAAATTTTGTGAGAAATAACACATAAAAGAAAATTGTATTCTAGCCTTATCTCTCATGAGGGAAAGAACAGAAAGTACCAGGTCCATGTCAATGATAATACTTCCCACACTTTTTACATTAATGCGCAGTTAGGTAACGGTAACTTTCATTGCTGCTTTTGGACAAGTCCTGGACCCTGGAATGCGGATATACGATAGTTTTTGCACTTTGTTCAGGCATAGTTATCATTTGCTGAATAATTTCAACTAAGGTAGTTTAATTGTTTATATGTAGCAACACAATTACTTGCCGGCCATTATTTTTTACATGATGCTCGATGTACTTATTTCGCAAAAGTTTACTGTTCGGGTGAACTCGTGATATTTGGACTTTTTCTTTTAGAATGAAAGTTTCTTTAATTGATGTTTCTCGGAATGGGAAGGATAGAGATAATCTATGTTGTTTATAATCAGTTAAATAAAAGATACAATCAAAAAGTTATATTTCATACCTAATTTCTTGCTAAAATTTATTCGAAATATAATATCCTCAAGATACTCTTTGTTTGCTTGTTTTGTCATATCTTGAAACCTTGCTCCAGAAACTCACAAACTTAACATGAATATTATTATCGATCGGAGGAATGTAATTAAATTTTTCATGTTTCTGTAGCAGAAAAACCAAGATTCAGAATTTTTGATGCAAAATACACAGAGACGGAATCATGCTTATAAAACTTAAGAGACAAAATCGACATTAAATGTGTACAGGGTGATCGAATGAGAATGCAAAGTGCTGTATCTTTAGAAATATTTGTTGTTGAGATTTGTGGTAAAAAATAGTTCCACTCAGATGGCCAGAAGACCGTGAAAAATGTTTTCAGACTCAAATTCGCCATACAGATGCGCAACCGTCATCTTAATCTTTTAATGTTATTGTGTTTATCGATATGATTATCAAAGCTAAGCTTCACTCATGTAATTTTCACAGATCTTATGTTTCTATCAAAGTAAATTGCTAGGAGTAATATTGCTTTTATATAAACAGTATCTTCTAGAAATTATATAATGTCCTTTTCAGTATTTCAAAACATTTAAAAAAATGTCTTGAATCATTCAAGATATCTGTAATTCTATCATTACAGTAAAAAACGCGGTTTAGCGGAAACGATAAGATAAAATTCAGGTATTAGTATTAAAGAGAATGCAGCGGCCTTTTTTTACCACTGGTAAAGTACGTACAAGTTTCATGCATGTAACATTCAACTATACTGAATAAAGATAACTTTGATCGTCGCTTGTGATTTTGTACAACCATAACTGAACATAAAACACATATCATTAATTTCTTATTTCATATTTTGTTTGTTTTTTGGACATCTCTTTTCTTAATACTACTTATAGTAAAATGGATTAAGCGCTCTTACCGCGCTGGTATTTTTGAAAATTCTATTGGCATACATCTTAACTGGCCGGAAATTATCATTGATCTAGCTTTTACTAATATGGAATGAAAATCCTACGGGAGAGGAATTGATATTCTAATTGGATGAAGAAGTTTTCTATTACTCGCTTTGAATGAAACGTTTCCGGGCTGTTGGCTGGGACGATGAAGAGTTACGAAGTGGTCTTCTCGACTAACCATTCATATTCACTGAATTAATTTCTCTGTTAGAAGTGTATACTTAAGCACTTTTTCGAATAGTTTAGTAGACCTGCGAGAACGCTGCAGAATGTGTCAAAAATGTCTCAGAAATTTGATGTATACCATTTATTATTTTTCGCAGGAGACAGAATTAAATACATTCCCTCTATACTGTATCTTTGGTCAAGTTAAGGATGATTGATATGAAAAATATGTTTGTTATTATACGACGAAAATCTTAATCGTTCTAAAGTTCTGTTGTTATGATGTCAATATAGAAATTTCAAAACACCAACCCACAAGAAAAATATCTGTTTGTTCAGTTCTATTTTTTATACAACAATCTTCGCTAAATTGTTGTTAAGGATCAGATATCAGACAAAAACAAAATTATCAAAAATAGGATTATAATAACATGGAACCTCGAGCACCATCTATATCTGCATCAAAAAACTTATAACCAAAGTAAATGAGGGAAAAAATATCGGACATAAGATAGACTGATATGAGAAGTTTGAATAAGGACGTGATGTTAATCTAAACACTGAAAGATGATGGTACACGTACTATTTGAAATGTGAAATGATAACTAAAAGCAGTCGCAGAGCGAAAATGATCCGAGCCTCGATGTATTCGTAAAGAGATAGAAATATGCTGGTATGAAAAATGATGATAGAGAGAATAGAGAAAAATCTGTTATGCTAATGATGTATTAATGCCACACTAAAAACTCTAGGACATACAAAAATATAATAAATGAAAAAAAAAATACTTTAAATATGCAATAATCAACTTAGAGAGCTTCATAGAATTAATGGAAGTGAGGAAAATTTTCAAAGCATACAAACTAGCTTAGTCACCTTAATACTATCCTGTGTACCAGTTTTTTGGGCGAAAATCTTTTTAATATAAATTGTACCATGTTGATTTTCATTAAGAACTGTTTTGATAGCTTAAGGATATTAATTTGATATCGAGAATAAAAGAATATGCCTTTGCCTAGTTGATTAAAATTTTCCAAATATTGAAGATACTCATTAATAATGTTGAAAAATAGATAACAAGTTTGAATACTTTCGAAAGATTTCGCTAGTAGAAGAGTAATTTTCTTGCGGAAAATAGTTGAAAAAACAGTAAATTATAATTGATGGGTCAGTCAACACAAGTTAAAATTTCGTCGGATAAATGACGACTTTTAAGACGCGAAATAAAATTCCGTATTTGCTATGCGTACATAAAAAGCTACATGAAAGTCAATTAAGGAGATACCAGATACTTTCGTATTTCTCGGGTTTTGAATCATGATAATAACAAGCTAATGTGGTATTTTTGAAGTCGTAGATGTTGGCAATTAGTCATTCCAGTTGTACCAATAATTGGTTTCAGCTTTTTATACTGCATTTATGAATTGTGCAAAATGTCAGCTTCTTTTGCATTTCATAGATAAATATCTTTCTTCCAAGTTATCGGGAAATTAAAATGGACTAACTAAACCGAATAGACAGAATACAATTGAAACAAATAATTATATACACCTCACAAGAATTATATTTTGAATGTATTGCCTGTTGAATTTTATTATTATTACGAAATAAAACACCAATAGATACGCCTTTTTCAACATTTATTTTATATCAGTTTAATCTACAGAGGACAAAAAGGTTGATTTACCAAAACATAGAAAATACAAATAAAATTGTAAAAACATCTATACAAAAAAATGAACGGTGCTTAAACTAAAACCAGCCAATGAATTTCTAATAGCGTTTGTTGCCGCCCCTCGCTCTAATTTCAGTTTCCATTCGTTTTGGAAGGCTTCTAAACAGGTTCTGGCGCATGTTTTCACAGAAGCTAAAAAGAACATTTTGAAGATCATCTAGTGTTCTTATTGATGATATGATTGCCATCATAGATGGTCCCAGAAATGCTCTATTAGGTTAAGGTTCGGGCTACGTGCCAGCCAATTCAGAGTGGGTATCTCGACCTCTTCTAAGTACTGCCGAACCACTCTTGCAGCGTGAAGAGGAGCATTATCGTGCATTAGCATAGAGTTGTCACCGATATTTGGCGTATAGGGCACATGGGGTTCTAGTATATTGGTTATGTACATGTATCATTCACTGGTACTAACTTCGTGCGACCCTCGAAAAAAATTCCTCCCCAAACCATGATAGAGCCACCATCAAAGCTTTCAGTTTGACAAAAATTAACCTGATTGTGCCGTTAACCACGTCGCCTATATACTGGTACACGCCTATCTGATGAATAGAGACAAAATCTTGATTTATCCGTGAATAAAATATTGAACCTATCTTGAATATTCCAATTTGCGTGTTCTCTGTTTCTTGGTAGCGAATAACAACTCTGGATATGGTGCTTTGTTGAACTTCGATTACCCCGGCGACGTATCTTTGACTGCGGCTATCTTGTATGAGCCCGATGATTATAGCGGCTTCTTCATTCATCACATGTCTTGTTAAACTTTTAGGCACATACATTATTAACAAGATAAATTTAAATTTTCACTCTCCAAGACAGAAATGATTTACTCGAGCATTTTTGCTTCCAAAAAAATTTGTAAGAAATTGTGATATTTTTTTGCTCATGATAAGAAACCAAGAATATCTATTAAGTCGATACATATACAGATTGTCCCAAAAAACTGAAATTAAGTATTAAAAATATCTTATATTACCAGTGATGCTATAATTTTTGTGGGGTGAATATATTAAAAGGCTCATCGCACAGCTTCGAACTGATAACTGCGATGTGTTGTCTGTATGTGTAAGTAATAATACTCACAAAATAAATACTACGCTGATATGCTCAATTTGTAATAAACTAGTACTGGAGACATTTGAACATATAATTTTACATTGTCCAATGTATACGAGTATAAGAAACTATTTTATTGTACCAGTTTAATTTCAATTGCGATATCCGCGTATTTAGCCATTTTCACCTGGTATTTGTTCAGAGTATTATGAGGGTTTGGTATAGCTACATCGAACACAAGGACTGAATTGAGTCTTTTATCAACATCACGATGTCAGGTCTGTTATTGGTCCTCTGTCTATCGGTGATAACGGACCTAATATACAATCGAAACTAAACTCAAATACGCTTTTCCCTAATAATACAAAAAAATTCTGGCCCCTCCATTTCGAAATCCTACAATATAATAGCACGTGTATGAAACTGATAGAACTACCTTATACCTTTGCCAGTAACTTATCTTCAATTTGCGACGTTATTATTGATCTAGTGTTGAAGAAATATACAACCTATTGGAATAGCAATTTAGTCGAATTAAAAAAAAACCTGTTTGGAAACTAAATAATACACAAATGAATTAGTTGCATACGTTATGTGAAGATAGTGATTTTCTCAATTTTCATGACTAACTGACTAAGTAATATCTGGGGAGGGAGTGAAAAAACATTTCTGCAAATTTGAAAAAGGTGCATAGCTTTTGTTAAACTCACTCTCTTCTTTATTAACTATTACTGAATCTTTCCTATTTTGTCGGCATTCAAAAATTGAAGAAAAAAAAGTTTTTGGTACAGAGCAAACGTTTGAATTGACTGACCTATGAAATCGCTTTACAATATGGGTCTCTAAGACTCTCTACAATTATTTGAATCAACTGTAGGCACTCGTACTGTAGAATCCTCCACATCACTTCGCAGAAGTCACCACGGAGAAATGTCTCAAGAAACAGTAATAAATTTAACCCGTATTAAATCCCAATTGTTCAGTAGTTTTATAATGATTATTCAATTTTGTTAAAAAATGACTGTTTTACATGGCTGCTGTACTTCTAAGTAAAGACATATCAACATTGCTATTGAAGCGATAAAAGTCACAATATCACATATTTGTGATAAAAATTGAAATAACTTAGCTGTCAACCTGCTTAAACTTTATCTCACAAATAGAATTATTACTTGTCTTTGTATATTTTTTAATAAGTGGCAAAAATTATTTGTCTGATAAGACTTTTTTGTCTCTTTAAAGACAAATGTAATATATAGCTTGCTGGATATAGTATAACAACTTTGCAAAAGACAAATTTGCTTTTTTCATGTAAATGTGAAAATTGGATAGGAGAAACATAATATGTAAGGATCCATATACACTTAGCGAATCGGGAGATATCGATTCCATATCTAATGCTATTCTTCTAATTTATGGTAAAAATGTTGAATCAAGATATCCGATATCCAGCTGACGTTGAGATATGGATATAGAATAATAGTCTAGTCGAGAAGTGAGAATTTATGACGAAAATAGCTAGAAAAATCGGAAAATAATGACTCAATACACGCCAAATTGAGTTCTGACGTATTTTTTACAGATAATTGTTTAAAAAAAACCAAAATTTGTTTCAATTATATGGTAAGTTTTGATATGTATGAGTATCAATCTTTTCTCATCTAAAGGTCACAGGAGATTCAAAATGCAGTAATGAATGATGAGGTTAGAACATATGTGAAGATTTGCAAGAAGAAATCAAGTGCTGTGACACACAATTGATAAAACCTTACGAATCGATGTTGGTTTACCAGTTTAAAACATCTAAATCATTCATATAAAGAATGAGAATTTCCAAAGCAATTAATGCAGCTCAATTTTTTTGTGGCTGTGGTAGTTTGTTTGAAGTAGAGTCCCTTTCATCCCTCAAACTATTGTGCAAACTAATTTCAGATCTACTGCTAGCAACTTTGAATTCTTTTTATATCATTTTTTTTAAAAGACTATAAGTGATTCAAAATTTTCCTCAGAAATGCGTTTCACATTTTTTTTCAAATCGATATTTTTGTTTGCCGAATCGCAAAAGCCTTTTAAAATTGTTCTACAATATCTGCGAAAAGTTTATACAACAAATTATATTTGCTTTCATAAACATTTTGTGAGATTTGAATAGCGACATGTGAATTTTGATTCGTTCTATGTATTAATTCTAAAAGTTGTTCCATCAATAGGCTTTTCAAATAATATTTTTCGCTATATGATTGTAGCTTAGGATTGCTTAAAACTAGACCTAAAAATAAATCACAATATGATTGTAAATAATATATTTGAGGTCGTGCCGTTAGTATTTCTGTTTATAATAAAAAAAATTGTGAAATTTCAACGCTTCTCCGATAGAGCTTCGATACCAATCAAATTTTATTAACCGCCGTTTCAGGGAACGATTCCAATCGAACGACCTACTAATAAATTCAATCATTTCCATATAATGGAGTTAACTATAGTTCAGTTGCTTTTGGTTAAGCATCAGCCCACTCGTATGGTACATTCTCATTAATATTATCTCGTTTTGGAAACAGAAAATGAATAAATGAATAGATTGTGGAGTGTTTCTGGAAAATTATATGATAATTCATCATCAAATTCTTATTATATAATAGTTGGCTACTGCGTAGATAATATAGAACGATTTTGATATATTCATAGCCTAAAAATGATTTACTAAGGAAACTTTGGTCCAAAATTTGATAATTCTTTCTTGAAAAGTATAATTTAATCTCTATAATTAGATTTATGAATAACTGATAACTAACCAAATAAGAAATAAAGATGTTCGTGCTCTTATTCAAAACGTAACGTTTGTTTGGAATAGAATCCTACCTGAGGAACAACGTTTATATCTCTTCCGCTCAAATGTTCACCTCTCATACTTCTGTGTCACTCTCATCTATTTCACCTAAAACAGTATATATGTTCTTTTGTCCTCTCTTTATCCACGTGTGGCTCTATCGAAGTCTGGATATTGTGAAATTTCCGGTTGTATGAGAAGCTGTTTTAGTTTTCCAAATGATTATTGACATTCTTGTATTTGCGAAATTCCTGTTAAAGCGCATAAAATAGTTGCAAAATGAAGTGAATCGTTTTACGTCATCTGTTGACTGTGGTTATGTATAGTTACGAATATCATATTTCGATTCATCTGTGAGTACTCCTTGTAATATCCTAGGTATGTTATCTTGTTTTGAAACAATATACACTTCTGAGTATTTAATTTAAGATTGAATTTTCTGTATATTACGAAAATGCTTTTCAAATTGTCGAGGTAGTTATTTTTCGAAGAACCTATATGAATCCACTCGTCCATATATAAAAACCCTTTTTCGGGAATAAGTCCTATAAATGCTAAAGTCATCATTCTCCGCAAGCGGTGAGACGCTGTGTTGGTATTGAATTATGTCATATCTCTGGAGCTTGATTCTAGCGTATTTAGTGGGGTGCCGCTTTTAGGTGTGACGTAGAAAAGGATTTCGCACTACCTAACTGATCCAGAATTTGCTCGAAGTTTTTCATTCAATATATAGCGAAAATCAACAACAAGTCTCTATTTTCTCTCACCATTAGCTGACTTTGTGGCACGAGTAGAATAGGACTGTTATATTCTGATCTTGATGGCTCTATTATTTTATTGGTACAAGTGGAAATTAATCATCAAAAACAAGAAACACTTCTTTTCACTACCTTGTTAAGGGCAATGTGGAATTTTTTTCAGTTTGCAAAAATGTATTTTAAAATAAAATACCTACTGATATTAGAGACAGAAACCGCAGCGAAGATGCCAAAAAGGTGACATTTATGCTACTATTCATAATCACATTTATGTTACTATCCATAACCCCGATTTGAGGTCAGACAAACCCACTATGGGACCAAGAAGAAACAATACTAAGATGCAGCACTCAGTATTGCAACAATGTATGAAATGTTCCAAATCGAACATAATGAATTAAAAGATAAAGTCAAATATAGTTTCTACTATATTTCAGAGAAAACTCCAGCTTATCTTTTGGTCGAACACAGATTGAAGGATGCAGCCAGTGTGAGCATTTCCAATCCAAACTAAGAGACAAATGTTTAAGCGAGAACGTTAAACGTAGCGTAGCAGTTGAGCAAATAGTTCACCTGCGCAGAGCTAAGAAGTTTTATAAGAAACAACAAGACATGACTAAAAACAAGGATGAAGGAACAGTAGTACTTTTTTGCTTGTGTCTATCATTCTCAAAATGGAATCAGCGGCTTCTTCCAAATACTTTTGTTCGTTGTGGATGTGGATATGAAGCCTTATCGGCGGCTGGGTGTTGTGAAGGTCTCAAATACAGACTGCAGCTGATTTCTCTCTAAATACACATTGCAGCTAGGTACATTAGAATATCAATATCTAGCGGTATACTGGACATTCCTTGTTCACAATATTATATGAATATTATATGAAGTCACGACACCTGTACCCTTCACGTGGGATCGCCTTGTAAGAGCTTTAGGGTAATGAAACGATCAAGTCCATGGTTACTGTACGTCAATGTTAATTAATGATGGTTTTCTAATATAACAATCAATGTATTTGTAAAATACATAAATGAGTAGGTTACGTGAATAAACTATCAAGCATTTTATTTTATTCCATCACAACGGATTATAATCAATATTTTGTGATCCAATTTCAGAGAAAAAAGGACGATCCTGTCGGATTTTTCGCCAACTACTCTATTTAGTTTGGAAATTTGAAAAAGTTTTATGATGATAAATGATGATATTTTGTACCGCCCTAAATCCGACACAGTGCATCCCGAAGGGTTATATGCTGGGACCTATTTATCACTAGTGCCTTTTCGGACATAACCTTTATCCAAAGATTGATGGGGGATGTGTTGTATCCGAATAATTAATTTCTCTTCTACGGAATAAGTAGACACAAAATTGAATAGGAAACAAAAATTCACGGAAGGCTTATGAAAGAAACATTTTTGTCCTTCTAATAGATATGATATATACTTATTTTTTCCTGGGTCCTACAGATTTAGAAATACTTGCTATTCATTAATGCAGCCTATGTATTTATTATTCATTCAAAATTTAATTGCTTTTGTCGAGTTGATACAAGAATGCCAACGATCAATACAATGTTTCATACATTTGCTCTAATTCTTGGTATGGATGGCCTTCAGTAGCATAGGCGAGTTACTTTTTAAGCTTTAATGGATTCACAGCGCATTTCCTAAATCGGACTTTTTTGCTCCGGAAAGAGAAAAAGTTATGGTGAGTTAAACCTGGGGAAAAATCAGTCACACTCAGGCTGGAATGCGGTATTGATGAGGTTGATGACAATAGGGTCTTCAGCTACGTTGTTAAGCATCTCTTTTGCGACCTCTACTAGACGTTGTTTTTGCAAAAGATCTTCTGGCTTAGCATTGACACAAAATATGTCAGTTGATCAATACGAGATGTTGAGAGCCTCTTCTAGCTCTAAGAAGTCGACATGGCGGTTTTTGAGCACTTCAACTTTTCTGATGTTATCGTTGTCAACAAAGGTGGATGGCCGATTCACATGAGGTAAGTTTTTTCAAGGACGTTGCGACTTTCACTGAATACACTTCTTTGATACTTTCGGAGATTTCCTAGCCGTAATTTCATTGGACACACAAAATTTCAAGCAAATTCGTCAATACCACCAGATAAACTTTTTGTATCGTTAACAAATAGTTGACAAACACATTAGTGTTATAGGGGAAAGAGGTTACCGTTAGTATATGGGTCACATTGGTACAGTTAGTATAACAGAAAAACTGAACGGCACCCAAAGACGACTATGCTAAGCTCTAAAGAGTATCCGATTTTACTGCTATGTGATAATCATGAAAGTTACATCAGCTTACATACTAAAATGTACGATCGAGATAATGGCATCATTTTTGTATCTTTTCCGCTGCAAACAAGTCATCGATTGCAACCTTTATAAGTCGGAGTACTCACCCCATTTAAGACAAAGTTGAAAGTAGCGTTCAATAATTGGTATTTTTCAAATTCTGGCAAAACAATCAACATTTATAATATTCCTAAACTGGTAAAACTTGCATATATTAAATATTTCACCGCAAAGTCAGGTATATGACCATTCAATGAAATGACCTCCAGCGATGAAGATTTCGCTCCCATTGACGTGTATGCTTCAAATAATTCTCTAAATGTACTACCTAATCTGGAAGCAAGTACTGTCGCTCTAGAACAACCAAAGTGCCATTGACTGATATGAATGAATCAGATATTTGTGAGCAATCAACTTCTTTGCTCCAAAATGCTCAAGAAATTGTCATCATCTTTCCATAACATCTGTCATGAAACCGGGTAAATCTCGCATTTATGCAGATACACCTGAAAAAAAGAACTAGAAGAAAGACATAGACACAAAGAATTGAAAAATGTAGAACAGGAATGAAAAGCCAGAGCCTGAGCAGTGAAAAGTAGTTTGAAGGAACTCATTTCAAGACAAAATAAAAATAAAATAAAGAAAACAGAAAGCGATGAAGGTTCAGAGAAATCTGAAGGAACGCAATTCTTGCGGGGGAGTTTAACATCTCCAGTTCAATTAGAAATGGACGAAGAGACTGATGATCTTAGTAACAATAATAATTAAATTTAAACAAATATTGAGGACAATTGCTATGTTTTGGCAAAGTTTGGCATTAAGTCGGACATCGGAAAAGACCTTAGTCATTATTCGGGTGAATGACAATATCTAATCTTTGGAATCATTTGGTCATCACCCTCACTGATAGTCAAGCACAAGCTAGAATGGCAAGATTGCATTTTTTCATTTGATTCAAATAACAATAAGTTCCAAAGTATCAACCAAATGAGAAATTACCTACTTCAGTTTGAATTATCAAATTCTCTTCAACGATGTCATACAAAATGATATCATTTAGACTGATCGTGAAGCTTAGTATTAACAATAAGTTAAAAAAAATTATCAATTATGAGTCACATATTATTAAGTTAGTTATTTGATAAATATTTCCGTAATACTAAATGAAGATGCAACGACTTTGGTTTTTTAATTACCCTGTATGTATCTAACCCATGACGGACGAAAGTACCCCACCTAATGTACGAACATACCTTATACATGGGGTACATTGGTACAAATATCTTATCGAAGAAAAATGGCTATAGCCCTTTAGCCTTTTAGCATAATTATTTCTGTAACAAACTACAACTACAAAAACAAAATATATTTGTCACACTTAAGCACATGAACTAAAAAACTACGACAATGAATCACACAGTAAAAACTGGGTAACTAGTTTCCCCTATTTATTTCAATCGGTTCAAGAAAAACTTATAGATAAAGCGGAAATTTTAGTAGGTAATCGTGCTGAGTTAACAGATTGAAAGAAGTCTTAATTTAATATTTCGCTGATTGTAGAAATATTGACTGTTTAGTACAATAGCTCACAAAAATGAGACCATTTAGAAACGAACCATTGATAAACTTTTGAAGTCGAATTCAATTATTAAGAAGAGGTATCACGCAGAAAATTAGTAATAATCCTAACGCTGAAGAAAAAACTGAAATCTTAAAACTCATTCGAAAATTTTCAGACATCTTCTTTAAACCGGGCGATAAATTATTTTTCACGACAGGAACAAAACACGAAATTAAAACGACCTACGAAATTCCTAAATATTGTAAATCGTACAGTTATCCCTACATTCACAAACAAGAAATAAATAACCAGATAAATGAAATGTTGGATAAAGGCATAATACGAGTACGACCCTTAACTTCACCGTGGTAATCCTCTATTTGGAAAGTCAATAAAAAAGAGGACCATCAGGGAAACAAAAGTATCGTTTAGTTATCTATTATTGGAAACTCAACAAAAAACGATTCTTGATCGATATTCTATAACAAATATTAATTCAAATGGACAAAAATTCTATACTAAAAACTGCTTTTACTGTCGATGACGGCCATTGTGAGATTCTTATAATGCCCTTTGGGTTCAGAAACTCGCCATCCACATTTCAACGTGTTATAGATCAAATTTTGAAAAACCTCAAAACAAAGTTTGTATGGTCTATATGGACGATATAATAATATTCAGTACCGGACTCTACAAAATTTAAAACTTGTTTCCAAAAAATAACGCGAAGTGAAACTAAAAATGCAATTGGACAAATCACAATTCTTACGAGAAGAGGTAGAATTTGTAGGCCATATAGTAACAACAGACGGGATAAAACCCCAACCAAAAAAAAACTTAGCTACTGTATGTCTTCAGATTTTGATAAAAAATTTGAATTAACAACGGATAGTTCCAACTACGCAATAGGTGCGGTACTTTCATAAAACATCCACTCTATGTGCTATGCAGTAAGAATCCTCAATCCACCCGAAATAAACTATTCAAATATCCAGAAAGAACTTCTGGCAATAGTATGGTGTTACAAATACTTGCAAATTCCTTCGCTCATACTTTTACGACCGTAGGTTCACAATATCACAATGCAATAGCTTTTTTCCATGAAAGACCAATATTTCTAGCATGTCAGATGGATATTGAAATAAAGGAATACGTCATCAAATCTAAAAAATGATCATCAAATCTAAAAAATTATCATCAAACTCAGCTACGGATGATCTAAGTAGAAATCCATGTGTAGAATTAAATGCTATGAATCGATAATAAATAACATAGGAGATGCGGACAAAATAATAGAAAGCCTCCTACAAACGTTGACTCCATTTTATATTGCGCGAAAAGAACCAGACAGTTCTCAAGATTCAAGTCGAACTCCGATATTGTAACTCAATATACATCCACAGAAAATCCTATTTTATTCGTTCCAATTACTGAAAAAGTATTGAACACATACAAGAACCCATTACCACTTACTACACGATTTTATTGGCCAAAAATTTCCGATGACATTGAAAAATGCGTAAATTGTAGAGAAATTTATCAAAAAAACAAATACGATCGAAACCCACCTGTAATAAAATTTAATCTCACACCAACTTATTCACGTCCTTTCCAATATATTCATGTTGATATTTATCAAATTTCAGGAAATACAACTGTAATAGACACATATTCTCGATACGATAAAACTTATCCTTTATCAGCTGTAAACGGAATATTTAAGTAGAATGCTTATTTAATTTCATAACACACCATGGATTGCCCAAAAAAATAACAGCAGATTTGGAAGTATTTAAAAATAAAGATCCTGAAATCTTTACAGAATTGAACTTCACTAACAAAATCGAAATCTCACATCAGATACATTGATACAACGGCTATATTGGATATAACAACTCAATTCATAGTGTCACCAATTATACACGATTCGAGGTAATAAAAGGGCACATAAATGAGATAAATCCTTTTGAACTTAATGATCACATAATAATTTCAGACCACGTACAACCCCACAAACAAGCAACCCCAAGACTTTACTAAAATATGACAGAGACTGATAAAACCACAAAATACAAAATTATTAATGATAGAAACGAAAGACGCACAGAGGCCCCTGAATATTGAAACCAAAAAGTAACTTATATTCGTACAAAAACAAGAAAAAAAACTTCCAAAATTGGAAAAAAGTATTAGCTCAGACTAAAAATAAATTGATAACAGATAAAATCATTTATTATGAAGTAAGTGCAAGAAAATCCAAAACTAATGGAAAACAAACTTTTCAGGAGATAGGGCAGATGAAAATAATATTTCTAGCACTTCTGGTAATACAAAGATTGTACAAGAGTAACGCTACGAAAGACTTAAATCCAACCACTATTAATAATATTTTATTACCAATATAATTGGGAGATGCAAGTCTTATATATAGTAACCATACTTATATATTATTTAAATTCAGAGCCTATTATTAAGCAATTGTTTAACATTGCAAAACATTTTTCATTATAAAAAAGAATTTAAAAGTGGGAAATGCAGCTAATGAAATCTCATATCATGCTTTATCTCAAGACATGTTGTTAAGATCAGAATTTCTCATTAAAATTACACGTACGAGACTTGATCATTTACAACCTCATATACGTAATAATAGAAGTTTCTTTGACGGAGTGGGTCGACTACAAAAATGATGCCGATGACGGTAATAGATATAATAACGCAATAAAAATTCTAGGACCTAACCAACATAATATGATTACCGAAATAAACTTACAGAGTTCCCTTTCCAAGACTCTTATGAAAAATTAAATGTAATAATTCGCATCTTATCCAAAAATCAAGAAAAATTTGCAAATTCTCTCGAAAAATTTCAAATCAGCGTGAAAAATCAATCACCAAATCACACGAGTATTTAACCTTCAAATAAATTTCATAAATAAATCTAGACTGTCAAAATGTTATCTCATTCTTAGATAATTTGGAAGACTCCATAGCTTTTCCAAAACTAAACACAATTCATCCTTATATTATTCCTAGTTAAGGTTTATAAAAAATTCTAGAATATATGAGGAAAATTTATTCTGATAACCAAAATACAAAATTCAAAAACATACTACCAATTTCTAGGCACTCAAGTTTCGTTTGTTAATAATAAATTAATTTTTGCTATACCTATACCAATTATCAAGTCCTTAAAACTCGAATTTCCAATTTATAGGAAAAATCTGTGAACTACTTGACTCTGTCCTGACGACAACCAGTCGAACAAAACTCAAAAGACCAGAAAATGAAAATCACTTAGAGAGAGAAAGAAAGAGAGAGAGAGAGAGAGAGAGAGAGAGAGAGAGAGAGAGAGAGAGAGAAATGTTCTATTGTCAAAAAATTGTTACAATTTGTAGACAAAATCTTGTAAAAACTAAAGAGCAAACTTAAATAATTAAATAGAGATAAAATGTACTGAACAAATCACACAAGACGAAATAATTATTATTCCAGTAAAAACAGAGAAGGTTTTTTCCAAATCACACACAGACCAAATATCTAGAAGTGAAAATGCCTACACTAATAAAAATACGAGTCATGCCAAATTGAAGTCCGCGCAAAAAATTCTTCAAAGACGTCAAAATAAAACGAGGAAAACCACTATTTTTTCCCAAGCCAGTTACGGAAAAATACTATACGATTCCAGAATACAGAACGCCCAAAATGCGAAAAATAAATTAACAAGAAATCCACGAAACTAACAGAATGACGAATCAACTTATACCACTAAAAATTTCAACATCCAACCACTACTTCAAAATCTCTGGTAGTTTATCTTTTACCATAATTTTATTAATACTAGGATAGATTTTTATAAAGAAAATTAAGAAAATTTTACAAACATGCTGCAGAAACCAAAACAAGAGAGAAAATCCAATAGAAGGAAACCCAGAAGAGAAGCCCAAAATCGAACACCACTACGTTATGTTCTCATCTTCGAAGGGAGGAGTTACCTATGAAGTAACAGGTGACGGCATATAATAAATGTGATGACTCCGCGGAAACACAGAAGATAATAAAAATTGTATTTCTTTCAATAACTAATTTTTTGTTCTAGCTTTGATTAATAAAAATATATTTGTAATTGTATTTTTGTTTTTAAAAATCCAAATTCCAAGTTTTAATATATAACTTTAATATATATTCACTTTTTCTTTGCTTTTTTGTAGCTGTCATCCTATTTATTTTCTGTATTCGTCCCTACATTCTACTTTTTTATATTTCATCGTCTTGTTTACTATATTTACCATTCTTAATATTTTTTTGATTATTATTGATATTCAATTTCAATTTGTCCTATTTTAAAAATTGCCTCCGATTGTTCAGCTCACAAACACCGTTTTCTAATGTTCAGAATTTCATGATCTCATTTTTAAGTTCTTCTTCTTTCAGACTGCATTTTGCCAATCAACAACTTTTTGCATTTGTGAGTTGTTACGAAACCCGGTGTCTTTAAATTATATTGGCTCTAACAACTTTAGTGTTTCCAAGGAAGTAACCATGGAAACGGATACTGGGACAAAATAATAATTATCAGTTTCTGACTTTCCACTTAGCCTGTCAGAGGGTCTGATAAAAATCGCGTTTTAATTTATTTTGTTTGAGTGCGTCAAAGTATGTATGCGAATTTAAGCAAGTCAGCTTCAGTAAGATATTAGACAAGAAACTCTTGCAAAATTCAAACACTAGAAACTATTGATTGAGTATCAATATTTGACAATAGCTGTCATTGTTAATTAACATAATTTGCAATTTGCCAAGCTATATTCACCATGCACTATAAAGTAATTTTCCCAAAAGTACTTTTCCCAGTGGCATTAGTGAGAGTTCCGTCAAGATGTTTTAGTGGATCACGGAGGGTAAATATATTTTTGATGTCATTTAGAGAGATGAACTTATTTTTTATAGAATAGAAGTTAATAAGAGTTATTTAGAAAAACATATTGTAAAATATTCAAGAAACTTCAAGAAACAAATTTATTTATTCATGTAAGCTTCAAATATTTGGATTGCACTTTCCACATATTTACACATCTTTTCATAAAAAAGTCGAATAAATAGGAAATGATTGCAATTATGTTATTCAAGAAATAACAATTCAGTTTGGACTTCAATATAGCAGATGTGTATTGTTAAGTTTGTGAATCATCGGAGATTCTAGTGTTTTGGTTCTTTTTCAACAACAATCGCTGTAATTCTGGAGTTCTGAAGTACTTGGTAATGGTCTAATACATATTGTACAGTGGAAAATAAGTTGTCCTAGTAGTTAAAATCGATATTCTTGAAATCTGTGATATGATTCTTGAACAAAAAATTTTCGCTTTCAATTCTTCATACTACAAGAGCATGAACGGAGTGAAGTGTATTGGTTTCGAAAAATAATCTTAGAGTTGAAAAACTTGTGTGGAGATATATGTATCTGTTTTCATCCTGGTAAAAAACCATGAAATTGTTTGTCATTATTTATCCTGTTATGCGTCCCAAGGATTTCAGTAAAGAAAATGTTAACAATAATCAAAACAATACAACAAAAATTCATGAACTCAATTGAAAATAATTCAATTAGCCTTACAATCCTTAGCTCTACAAAATAAATTTAAAAACATTCGATGTAGTTTATTAAGTTTTTCATATTATAGAATAATTACCAAGTTACTGTGATTGGTGGAGCTGGCGGAATCGGACAACCGCTGTCGATGTTATTGAAAATCAACCGAATGATCACGAAACTACATATCTGTGATATAGCCAAATTCATCCCAGGAGTTGCTGTTGATTTGTCTCATATTGAAACTCCTTCAGTAGTTAAGGGGTGAGTTACATTTGATAAATGTACAATCATACTAAACGAAGGTTGCTATACAAGCATTTGTTGGAGCATTGCTTCCATTTTGATTGCGGTAACTCTGATTTGAACGCATCAAACGCTTCTTATTTTCTTATATCAAAAATAAATTGACTGAACGTTTTACTACACCTGAAGAAGCGGTTGACATCGGAATAGAAAAAATGCTTCAACAATTAATTCAAAGGCATGAAGGAGTGGATTACCCGAAGATTCCAATTATAAATATTTTTTTTTATCTGTCTTTTTCAAAACTTGAGTAGCAACACTCGTAGAAGATCATTACAAGAGCTGGGATTAGAAATGTCCCGATACTCAATAATAGTACTTATTTCTAATGACTCTAGCTTGAATATTGGATTTATTTTTCTCATTATGCTGAATAATGAATGTTCAACCGTAGGTTCAAAAGCCCAGAGCAGTTGGGAGATGCATTGGAAGGTGCAGATATAGTTATTATGCCTGCAGGTGTTCCAAGGAAACCAGGTAAATTATTTCATAATGATCAGGACTTTTGCAAATAACATCCAATAACTCTTGCCCATATTTACAACATCAAGATCCTAGTTTCTAAAGATCTCTCTTCTATTGCAAATACTCTATTTATTTCAAATATTCAATATAATTATGTTGGTTTGGCGTCATAACTGAAGGTTTGAAATCTCTGGATAACTTTAATGACCCGAATGGTTAATTTAAATAACAGATGTTATATTTTATTTATCCACGAATGAATATATACTTTTTAGCATCAGAGTGGTTTTAAAGATCTGTTTACAGACGTCATTTCTAATTCATTGTTAACTTTATACCAAGAATGATAAGGGATTCTATGTTGCCTGCCTAAATATTTATCTTCTGTTGTGTATTCCTTATCCCAAATGCCTCTTAGACTCCGATTAATCATTTTAATTTTATCAGGTAACTCTTGTTATGATTTCAATAAACTATTCGAGCGGCGATCACAGCTGTGTCGTAAATCCACGACACTAAGTGGTGCCAGCACAAGAAAAATAAATATGTACGTGGACAAAGGAAATTATGCTCGTATTATTTTAAGTTGCACTTCAAATATTTTATAAAAATGAAGTTTCCATAAAATAGAATTTTTTTTGTTTGTTTTGTTTGTGAATGAATACTATTAAGGAAAAATTTGGTCAAAACTTCACTCATAAAACTGGAACACACTCGTAAGTGTCTTGAGGAGATTTTTGGGCAACAATATGGATGTTAATTATTTACGTCAAATTCATGAAATTTTAGATTCCTATAAATCGCTCCGTTGCCAAATATCATTGAAAATTTATTTTCTGAATTCCCATTTATCATTGTTTCCTTACAATTTGGGCACTATGGGCAATTATTGTTTGTTTTCGAAAAGAAGAGTTATGATATCTTGGAACGCAAAAAAATGTGTTGCAAATAAATATATTTGACTTGTTATATGTTTGTTTGATATAAGTAAAACCAATATAGTCGAAAAACAAAGTTAAAAAGCCTGTAGATTAATTTTTCAAATAAACATTAAACGAAATTCTTCTGTATGTGATTTTTTCACAACAAAACAAAAAATTTCTACTTGATAGTCTTTCTTTTTCCCATTCTCTTTATTTTAGTTTTCTATTTTCGCGCAGATAGTGTGACTTTCCATTTGGCAGAAAATTATCGGTGGTTTGTTAATGCTTTTCGCCAGGTAGCGCGTTAAATTTTAATTATGTTGGTGCTCCGATCGTCCGGATATTTATTCTTTAGCTGGACCATGCTATATAACCTGAACTAGTGAGTGTTTGACGTTAACCAACAAGATTTTTACTATTCACCTCTGAAATCATTCCGAAATTAAATAATTTAAGTAAAATTTATAGCTCCATTTTGTAAATTCTGTCCTGATTTTCAGTGCCCATGTGGAAATCTTGATTAATTCAAATCTAAATTCCTCGTTTTGCTAGTGAAAATTTCTATAATTTGCAAATAATATGATTACGTTTTGTTTTGTTATTACAATGGCAATTATAACTGGAAACATTCTTACTAAAAATACATATAAAATAAGTGCCACATGAAAAAATCAGGAATAAAAGTAGTTTACTTTTGTAATCAAATCCATTATCATTCAAATGCAAACATTTGTACTCGATTTTTGACAGGTATGACAAGAGACGATCTTTTTAAAATAAATGCTGGACTGGTTAAAAGTATAATGGAACAAATAGCAGCCTCAGCTCCGAAAGCACTGGTAGCAATTATCACGAATCCTGTTAATTCTGTTGTTCCTATAGCTTGTGAAACAATGAAAAAGGTAACAAAGCAAATAATTATCATATAATTATGTACCCAGTTATAAATTTATATGGTGTGACTTTAAAGTTGATCATAACTTTGTTATTAGCATGATAAATAGTCAGTTGGAATTATCCTGGCACTGAAACCTGCTTCCGAAAATGTATCATGAGTAGATTGATTCATGATGGACGGAAAGACAAGAAAGATATTTTTCTTTCAACATTTTATCCAGCCACTTAGACTGATAAAGGTCCCCACAAATCATTTTCCTATATTTTTTTCTTAAAGGATCATGTTTCCAACGACAGCTGTAAAATTTCGAATTCATTCCTTTCAAGAAATTGTTTTCTAGAATTTTTCCAAGTGGTCAAAAATAGAATTTTGGATAATGGAAGAGAAATAATATGAGCTGCTTTAGACAGAAGCTTCCTCGGGAAAGTTTCTTCTCTTCTGCAGGAAAATGAACCATCATTAAATGGTATGCTGTACAAGTACCAATGTTCCACTATACATAATCTGATAATTCAATGATTTATTATAATGTTACGGTATATATTTGAGTTTGAAATAAACTTTAAAATAAGAGAGTTTAAAATTTACGAAAATGCTTTTTATGATAATAGTTTGAATATCGAGAACTGATCTTATTCAATAAAAGTTTATTGACTCCTATAAAAGTGGTTTCCTTCTCTTTTTACAGACAATTAGTCCTTTGCTTACAAAACGCGTTTAAAAGCCAGGATGTATAGATCGCCTTTTTATTTTGCCGTCAGTTCGGGATTGCTGCAGTACGGGAAAACAAACGTTCATGACTTTGTTTGAAATCATCGTAGAGACAAATATAACAATACATTGTGTTTCTCGAAACATATTTTTCAACCAAACTTTTTTGGAAAAACCACCGTATTGAATAGTATTAAATAAGGGAGGTCTCATAATTGCTTTCATCTTGTGTTTGATCAATCCTTTGGGATAATCAGTAAATTAAATAAAAAAGAATCTAGAAGAAACATATTTTTGAAGATAACTAAGCTCTTTAAGATTCTAGGTGTATTCGAATTACTTTCTTATTTTATAATCACGCTATCAGATTCTGAGACTGTTACCTTTACTTTCCCTGTGAAACGAATATTACAGATTAATTTCAATTTTTACTTGTCTGGAAATTTGGTCGAATCATGAAAAAAGCTATTGGTGAAACTCAATTTTTTTAAGTTTCCGATAAGTAAAACTACATACTTGGGCTTAATTTGTTAAGAAAAACCCGGATAATAATATAGTTGTCATTAGGAGTTGATTGAGAATTTCATCAATTTCAAGAAGGAACCTGGAAAACAAAGGAAAGGTAACTTAAAACTATTCAACAACCACTTCAACGATGGCCTTTTCAATAAGCATTGATGTGATTCGACACAGTTATTGAAGTTTGTTTTCCCATACTGCAGCAATCCCGCAGCAACAGGCAATCTAACATCCAAATTTTAATCGTTTTGTAAGAAAATGTCTGATAGTACGCGAAAAGAATGAGAAATCATTTCTGTGGGAGATTTTTATACGCTGAGAATAATTTCTTTCTGTTTGGGTAATAAAGGTATAATAAAAAAGTCTCCTTATTTTAAACTCAAAATTTGTGCCAATTTTAATAGGGTTATATTTTTCACCTCAATCTGATTCTCCACTGCTACCAAAAAAATTTCATGAAATCTGAAAACTTAATCGAATGTTTTTATTTTCATAAGAAAATTGGATATCATCATATTTTGAATTTTATTTTATTTCATCATCATCATCATCATCGTGTAGAAGGCGTAGCGCCTGTTCAGTTCCGGTTTCTCTGCAGTAGTTCCGGTGGGGTTGACTGCCAACTGTCCCGACATCGTTTTGGTGGTCGTCCAACAGGTCTTCTTCCGTGTGGGATGTTGTTACGTACGATTTTTGCTATTCTATCTGTGGTCATTCTGTTGACGTGCTGGTTCCATTCTCTTCTTCTTTTTCTCACCCATCTGACAATGTAGTCTGTTTTGCATTTTTCCCTTATGTCGGTATTTCTTTGTCTGTCATTCAGTGTGTAACCCGTTATAGTTCTTAGCGTTTTCATTTCTGTTGTTCTTAGTATCCTCTTTGTTACCGACGTTTCTGCTCTTGTTTCTGCCCCGTATGTCATAATTGGTCGCAGAAAATCTAAATATGGAAATTTCAACAAGCAAGACAAAATGCATGACCATAGCTAAGGAGCCTCTGCGCTGCAAGTGTTAGGATGCAAAATAACAAGCACAGGATTCCTTGAAGATGAAGTGAGGACACAAGTGAACAAAGCAGCTACAGTATCGAGACATCTTAAGCAACCAATTTGGAGAAACTTTTTTTATTTGTGTTATAAAATTACAATTTTTGATATTGTTGATAAAAGCACCTCATAGGACCACATCTAGCGACTTAAATCATGGCGCGTCTAATATTCTCTGCTTCATCGTTACTAAAATTAAAGTTTTGTTATATAAAACATACCTAGGGAACCTACCTGTCCTACATAATGATTTTTAAGTCAATTAGCAACGGATACCTAGATTTATTGCGCCATCGCATTTACGAATAAATTATAGATGTACTTTCTGAGAACGAAGGACATATGAAGGTTCTATGTGTATACTGGAAGTGAAGGGTTAGATTTTTGCTTACCAATTGTTTGCGGCTTTTTCACATCTACCCGAGATATCGACTAGATAATGAAATTCGTCGTTAAAATCCATATTATCAAGTTATGGCCATAACACCTCTATTACGAAACATAAAATTTTTTCAAGATCAAATATGAACCCACAACAAAGTTATTGTTATTTGAGTAATTTCATCAGAACTGTATTTTTAACGTTCCATTTTTTTTATATGTTATGATGAGCTCCAGATTAAAATACTAGAAATAATGGCATTTTCCACATTTTCAACTTAACTTTGAATATGCTTCTATACACTTAGTTTTTCACATAAATAAATTCTGTAATAATTTTTCCAATGCACAATAAAAAACCAAAATTTGTTTTAAAGATGAAATTGTGAATATTGCTTCAAACTTGTATCGTTTGTATAAAAAGTGATTCAATGAAATTGATGGATACGTGAGATCAACACATCTTTGACTATCAAGAACATTTATTTCAGGCAGGAGTATTGGATCCGAACCGTATTTTTGGAGTTACAACTTTGGACACTGTTCGTGCTAATACGTTTATAGCCGAAGCTAAAGGACTTAATCCGTATGAGGTTAAAGTTCCAGTTATAGGTGGACATTCTGGCGTCACTATTATCCCACTTATATCTAGAACTACACCAAAAGTATCTTTCAATGAAGAAGAAATTAAAAAATTGACTGTCAGAATACAAGAAGCGGGATCAGAGGTAATATAGGTAATAAATTTATTATGTGGAGGGGAAAGTTACATAGGATAAATTGGATAAAATTTCATGTGATTACAGGACAGGATGATGATCTCCTGTTTAAAATAGTTCCTCTCTTACTGAACTAGACACATTTTTCAATTGCATAAATTTCTGCTTGGAAAATTCTTGGTGTGTTGCCAAGACTTTGACAGTATTTGGTTGTGAGCCCGTACACTCCTGTACCAGTTCTGTCTTCTTTTGCTATAGATCCGTCTCTATATCATTTAATAGCATTTATTGTTTTATGTTATAATAACAATTACTTGTACAGCTTAGAATTGAGGTAAATTTTCTCTCAAAGTAACTTTTTCGATGCACCATCTCGAGGCATGTCCCATGTTTGGTCATTATTTAGGGACGTTTGCACATATAAAAGCCAATCTTTGTACGTTCGAGAAATTGTTCCTCGTGGTATTCGGACTAGTTGTAGTACCTTGAAGCACTGCCCCATATGTGATGATTGGTCTCACAATTGCTGTTTACATCCACTGTAGGATCTTTGGGCTACAACACCAATTCCTCCTTGCGAAGCTTCTGCATACCATCACGGCTTTAGTGGCTTTAGTAGTTATCTCCTTTTCGTGTTTGTTCGCATTGACATAAAATGCCGAGTTCAGTCAGCCCGCATAAGATTTCGTCTTCTACTATAAGCTCCAAATAAGTTAGGATTGTTTTTGTGAAGAGCTGTACTATTTTTATTAACTAGAAAATGTCATGGTTTTTCAAATACATTATTGCTTGGAAAAAATTTTAGTTTGAAGAGAAAATGTTGTTCAAACCTTATCTATTTCACCGACATATTAAAGAAATTGACAAGAATCCTGCTTAAACCTTCATATATTGAGGTAGATGATGGTTTAAAAAATAATCCCAGTAGAAATTTTGAAATTAATTATAAAAATATAAATAACATGAATTCATGAATAATATCATGAGCCGAACAATAATTTGGAAAATTTAATGAACTCTGAACCACTGTTATGATAGAATGAGTACGATATTAAAAAAAAGACAAAATCATTTGCTGGTGAAGGTGATATTTGCGATCAGTGGTGAAATTTCGACAAGAAGAAAAAAATATTCAATATTTTTGAGGCTTGGAGATTCTTTCTGGGTTAATTGTTCAGCAAATTGGAAGGTGATGAGAATTTGTTAATTGTTACCTTGTGGTATTTATTTCTAAAAAACTATTATCAAGAAATGAATTCAACGAAATGGCTTGAAAACGCCTTTGAATTAATAGTAACCCACTCAAGCATCATCTAAACAAGAGTTCTGGTCATTAGAAGCTGTATATATTTTAATTTAGATAGACGAGTGAATTATCGAAGATTACAGCAAGATCATAAGAGCAAACCATTTGAAAATAATTGAATGAAAGTTTCTCATAGTATGTTTTCACTGAATGAACTAAAAAATTGGGGTATATAAGAAAACGAGGAAGCCTAGACTTTTTTACGGCACCAGATTTTTTTGAGACTGAAACCCTAATTGTGTGAAGCCGTCTCGGATAATGTTATTCAATAATGCTTTGGGGCTATAAAACTAGCTATTGCATACATGCTAAACTCTATCAAGGGGCGATTCTATATATACTCGCAGTGCTTTGTACAATATTACTTAGATTCGTTTAAACCTCCTACTGACTATTTTTAGGTTGTGGAGGCAAAAGCTGGAGCTGGCTCCGCTACACTTTCCATGGCTTATGCTGGTGTGAGGTTTGCAAATTCTCTGCTTAGAGGCCTCTCTGGAGAGAAAAATGTTATAGAATCAGCGTACGTTATGTCGCAAGTTACATCTTTACCATATTTCGCTACTCCTCTGGTTCTTGGTAAGAAAACTTCAGTTCAATGCATTTTTCATCAAAATAAAAGTCAATTTCCATTTTCAGCCTGCGAAATAATCAAAGTAAATATTAAACAAGTACGCTTCAGATAATTTTCATATATTTGATAAGTTTATGAGTCTTAGAGTCAGCAAACTATCAGATTGTTCAAATTATAACGAGCCTTTTGCATTTGTTCACAATCAAGATTTGAATCAAATTTATCAGTCAACGCTATAATTCCTTATATATTTATTCCAAAAATCAAAGACTAATATTTGTAACAAATATTGCAATGAAAAAACAAAGTTTTAGTTGTATACATACCAGAATTAATTTGTTGAAATGAACTGTCAAACACCTCTTTATCAGGTTTTTACTGCTTCTAAATACTATGTTGATATTCAGAGTTATTGTTGGATGAATATTGCTATTGCTTTGTTCGGTGAAAGGTATCCAAATACTGCGATGAACAAAATTATGGCTTGGCATTTGATCAAGATATTTATAACAAGAGAAAGCATTCATTATAAGAAGGAAGATGGAAAACTAATGATTAAACCGATGCCGTAATATTAATTGGTTTAAATTCAATATATATATATTCAATATACAAACTCTAAAATGTCATTTAAAAATCGATGCTTAATTACAAACATAAATAATACACATTTACAAAGGATATATAGAGCGAACAGAATTCATTCGTACAAAGCCGAAATTTGTTGGGAGAAAAAGGTTATGCAGCAATAAGATTGCAGTTCTATTTGTCTGCAAGGGAGTTATTTCTATAAAAAAAGAAATTTTCATAAATTTTTCTTTTTGGACGAAATTACTTCTACCACAGGCGTTCTGTCTACCCAAAACTGTCGATATTGTAGGGAAGGCAATCTGTCTCCATCACGTAATCACGCATTTCAAAAAACTGTATATTTAGTGCGTCGTATCATTCGAGCTGGGAATGATCGGATCTTTCTTTAGAGAAAGAAGGTTGAATTAGCATACTCATTTTCAATTTGTACGAAGAATTTTAAACTTTTTCCATATATCCGACAGACTGATTCTTATCAATAAGATGGCTGCCCTGCTTATTCTGCACAAAGAATTTCTGATTGATTAATTCATATGGTGAAAAATAGTTTGTGCGTATAAGTGTGACATGTTGACTTCTAAATCCCTAGGCCCTACAATAATGGATTTGTTTTGTATGGGGAAGGTAAATAAATAGTTCATCAAGAAAAAATTCCAAATGATTGTGAAATACTGGATCAATTACTAGAAAGGTATCAATGGAGACAAGCATTTAATTTGAGATTATAGTTAGTGTATTGGCCTAGATGTTAATTCTGAACAATTTTTCTCAATATTTTTTCTAATATTTGCCATTTTACAAAAATCAATTTTTTTGGAAATATCTGAGGTATACTTTTCAATACTCAAATTATATTAGAAATAAGTATTTTGACAAGCAGGGATAAATCTTGGTGAGCGGATTGTATGTTTTCCAAATCATACAAAATTTGTTTTTTCTGAGTATGTGGTCTAGGAACCTGAAAATCATAGTCAATATGGATTTGACTGTAGAATTTCATTTCTTGTTCACGATTCAGTAACCTTTGGGATTAAAAATTTTCTTTAATATGTGGTATATCATAACCGGATTTAAAATCATCAATTTTTTGTAGGAAAGTGTGGCATTGAAAAAAACTTAGGATTGGGAGAACTCAACTGCTTTGAAAAAAACCTGCTTGACAAAGCTATATCCGTACTTAAGAAAAATATTGATGCAGGAATTGAATTTGCCAATTTGCCAGAATGCAAAAAAGAACATATGAGTTAATTGATGAATCAATGATTATGTAGCTTCTTTCACTTGTATTTCGAAATAAATTTTCCGAAAATAACTATTAGGGGAATTAATTTGGAGAGTACCACGTTGTATATTTCCCTTTTTAAAATATATTCAAAAATATGTTAAGCGACTTCACCCTCATTTTCAATGGGAACAGTTTTAAGTTGGATCTCAATTGAAATACGAAAATCTTCGACGGGACTGGATAAAATCTCTATAACACTTGTCTGCGGCAATTTTGCATACTGGTTATACATACTTTATTTTTATTGCTCTTATATTCAATAATAAGAATAAGAATAAAAATAGTTCTGAATTTGCATTTATTTGTGGAAAAATAGAATTCAAATAAATGAAAATAATGTTATGAACAAGTCCGCGATATGGATCCAGGGAGTCGGTCCTGTCAGGTTGTAGTTCTAAAATTCGGCGAAGGTGTGGCACGTTTGATATACCCAGAATTATTTTGATGTTTGTTTTCATATGAGTTTCTATCAAAGCAGACGATTTGCTTACATTGTGTCTTTTAAAATAATTTCTACGAAGGTCTCTTTATTTATTTGTTTTGTTTCTTCATTTTCTAGTCCGTTTAGCGCGGTTTAGTTTGTTTATAATAAATAGTCTTAGTGAACGGACGAAACAGAAAAGTAAACGAAGAATTTGAATAAATTAGAACGCAAGAGACAGTGTTTATAAATTCACCCCATGAATAGAGAGTGTTTAGATAATCTTTTCAAAGCCAAATCCGTATCCGAAGCCTTGAGCGCATCAATTTTCACTGAAATAACGAGAAGATATGATAGATTCAAACTTTCGAGCCGTATAATTCGAAGATTAGTCTTAGTATTGGAAAGGTTATATGATGTTTTCCCACAATTTTGATTCCAACTACACTCCTTATCTTAGTTCTAATTATTCTCAGTTGTTCATTTGTTGAAAATATTTGAATAGTTGAATAATTCCTTCGAATCAAATTTCAAAAATCCATTCTCATGAAATACAAAAACCATAAACTTTTGGAGAAATATTAAGGAAATGAGATATAGTTCACACACTGCGAATTTATTAATACTGAAAATATATTTTGGCCACCCGAGCAGAAGCTGAAATGAGAAATTAGCCCACTCACTGTTAACAGATGTTCTTCCCTCGACTGTTTCTAAATTTATAGAAACTAGCAACCCAACGCTGTCGGTGAAATGAGCTTGTTGAAAACAACGTGAGGAATACTAGCTCGCAACTTTCATAAAGCGAAAATTTCATTCGCCTGTAATTTCCCCGACATTTTATATATTTCGTTACTCCTAGAAAATGTTACAGTTAAAGGTAGATATTCCATTATTTACAATCTTCCGTCACAATAACGGGTAGTTGTGTTTATTGAATTGAAAAAAATGCATGATGGATTTTACCGTTTACTGCGAAAAGTTTGGCTGAAATATCGAATTTTTTTCTACTTTTTCAACTGGAATCGCTCCACAATATCTACTTTTTCGGCACAGAATTACAACTTCGATTGCTTCTTTGAACAAACAAAGATAAGATAAGTAATAGAAATATAAATGAGTTTCCAATTTTCGGAAAAAGTGATTTTGAGAGTATTATAGAGCATTGTGTCAAACAATTTTTCTGCGGGAGTTTTCCTGCAGTTGAGGCTTATACGTGATACAAATTGAATGATGAATTATACAGAGACATGAAAAATTGCTTTTTTTGTTTTTTTAATGTTTCAAATCTGATAATTTGATATAAAAAAATCTCACGTATTATTTTTCCTCTAAAATATCCTTCGATAGGTTATTGAGAGAAGACGAGGGAATATAAACCAAATATGAAGTATGTCAATTGTAAGAGTACTATCAACCATATCCTTTGCAACTGCGTCAAGTGTTTTAAGGCCAAACCGACAAGCACGTTCCCTAAAATAGGTAGTAGTTGGAAGGCAGCTTTCAAGCTTGCCAAATATCATAGAAAAAGAATCGTTAGCAACGCGCATCTTACTTTCGAAGATTTGAATACTATATTTATACAAATGGAAGCCATCCTCAATTCTACACCACTCCTATATCCGACAGTCAAAATGACTAATCCTCCCTCACTCCAAGTCATTTCCTACTTGGAAACTTACTTCAACAAGATATCAATTAACAGATAATCCAACATTTTTGGAACCGTTAAAAATCAGAATATCTGTCCGCGCTACAAGCCAGAACAAAATAGAAATTTATCTCTTCCACGAAAATAGAAGTACGAGTGATAAAAAACGACAATACTTCACCTCTCAGTTGGCCCATGGGAAGAATAGTGCAATTAAATCTCAGTGAAGACGGAAGCATTAGGGTTGTGAAAGATTTCTAGTGGAGTTATTGAAAATTCAGTGATAAAAATTTGCTTACTGCCTATTGAAAATGAAGACATTTGAACTAACTATAAAAACTGTTGTTCTTCTATTAGTTTTAAAAGTCGAGCCTTTCATGGAAGCCAATATGTTTGGTTATTTCAAACAAAAAGGTTGTTGTTGTGAAAGAAAAGTCAAAAAAGAGAAAAGTATACATAAAAGTTAAGTTAACACATATTAAATTTTACTCTCAACTAGAATTAATCAATGAGAATACCAATCGAGACATCAGACATTTTATAAAATACAGTCCACTGAACGAATCAACGCAAGCATTTATCAAGAAATATTTAATTTTATTTGAATACCTCTTGTACCTTTCAATAAATATTCACAATTTATGATTATTTTCTTCAGAATGTCTCTTTATAGCGAACGATTTTCTTGGCAAGTACAATGATCTAACAATTACATATCTCCCGAACCATGAATTTTCTCGAGTTAAATAAAGAGTGAAAATGCATTTTTGCTCTTTTCAAAGACTTTAGTAGAATAGAATCATTTGTTCTAACAAATGCATTAGATAGATATACGTAATCATCCACCAAAAATTCATAATTAAATATAAGTTCTGGTTTCGCAATATATCCCTACTATTGTCACAGTTCATTCAATTGTAAAATTTTTATCACTATTATAGAACATTTCTCAAAATAGTTGTGTAATAATTTCTTTAAAACTTGTGTTATATGCATCATATTTCTCTTCAAAAAAATAAAAAGGAGAAGGAAACTTTTTTATCAACCACTATCTCCCTTGTCCAATTTGTAAGGTAGCCACTGTAGGCCTTTTGAAAACATTATCTGAAATAAAATCTTGAATTTTAACAGAAATGTATGGAATGATTCCAGCGTTGTCATTATAGTCTAGGTTGAATTTTACATTATTGCTACACTCTGATTTCCAAATTCAGTTCAGTTTTCAAGTTCATCAATTATTTCTTTGGAATACTAGAGCTTCGATCTTTGACTTTCAAAAACAAAAAATATATCGTTTTACCAATTGTAAAAGAAAAGAGAAAAGGAAGGTTCTGGAAGCTTGAACTTCTGGACTTCATCTTAAAATCTCTATAAAAAAAACTGCAAAAATAGTGGTCCTACTCATTCTAAATGGTTTCTATATATTTATGAACATTATATGGAAATAAAAACATTCATTGGATTCATTGTGTAACATCCAAATGAAAATTTTCAACGTACTGGTCTAAAACATAGGGAGCCTTCTATAAACGCCATTAAGTTGGCCTCAAAGGGAAAAGGAAATGGAGTCTTTTGAATTGGAGAAAATTGTGTGTTTAATATAAAGTCTAACTTTTCATTCGTTAAAAGTTGTGGACTTGCTTTTGATCAAACATTCAGGTTTTTTTACTCAAAAGGAGTTTCAGTTCGTACCAACGATTTTTTGGAAATTTTCAGAATGTATTTAAGTAGAATAATGACTTAACAATCACAAGTTTTAGAACCAGAAATAAGTTTTTTCTGGGTTAATATACGCCGAAATCAGACGATATCCATAAAGATAGACTTATTATTACAAAATAGAACCAAGCAGTGAAATGAATGCGAAAAAAGTTGCATAGTTGTTTATAATGTTCCATAAAATTTGGAAAATGAGTGTATCATGTTTTGGAATATTTTGGTAAGTTTTAATTCTATAAAGCGACAGAAAAACGGGGGTGAGGGATGAAGACGAAGAGGAGTAAATAATGACTTATCAGTTATTTTCTTATATCTGTTGAGAATACAATAAACAATTTTTTGAACTGCATATGTTGATATTTTCCTATTACACTTTTTGGCCACGACTGGTTATTTCTTCCTATATAAAAATTTAAAAGTTTTTCAAGGCAAAATTTGCTAAGACAAAATCTTAATTTATAAAAAAACGATTGTGGAATATCT
This sequence comes from Diorhabda carinulata, assembly GCF_026250575.1. Taxonomy (NCBI): domain Eukaryota; kingdom Metazoa; phylum Arthropoda; class Insecta; order Coleoptera; family Chrysomelidae; genus Diorhabda; species Diorhabda carinulata. The sequence continues at coordinate 8,383,489 of NC_079472.1, read as the reverse complement.
AACAGTTGGATATAGCGTTGTAATGTTTTTCTAATTTATTTATATTGGTGAGGAGAATTTATAAACACTGTCTATTACGTTCTTAATTTATATACACTATACACACACTTAACTATCTTATAATAACTCACTAATCACTAACACTTAACTTACTAGAATAATATATTTAAATTCTTCAACATATAAAATCTCCAATTTCATGTAAATCACTATTTTCAACCATTAATTTTGTGTATGTTTGAAGAAGTAAATGAAGAAACGAAACAAATGAATATATAGACCTTTTTAAAAATCATTTAGAAGAAATATAGTAAACAAACCACCTGCTATAAGGGAAACTTATACAATGGACATGAAATGGGTTTCGCGACTTATGAAAAATATGTTAAAGTGCCGCAGGCTTTTGCCAAATTCTAGAATTCTACCACATCTAGGCGGGACTTGCTCTAGGGAGGAGACGCGTTCGTAACATTACGTGCAAAATCTTTCGCAACATTTTTTGAGGATAACTGAAGTTGTTTCTTTCAATAGATCGCCTAGTATGACCAACACCACTGAAAAATTAAAAAATGTGTTAGATAAGTTTGAAACTCCAGCTAAAGTAGAATGCTTTTCAGCGAAAATTAAAACCAGCCACAATAATTGCCGAAAAATAGGAGTCCAACCAACTTCCGTTTCGCGGCGCAAAGTTACAAAGTCGCTGGTCGTCCTACGAACAATGAATTAGGAAGACCAAATAAAAGAAAAAGAAATCTTAATATTTTTAAAGAACAACCAAATGCAAAGTCACATGGTTCACAGCACTAGTTTAGTTTTTATTGTATTATGTTAAAACTCCATTTTTAACTTATTTCAATATTTAGGACTATGTACGTAATATGTGTTATAACAATAAATAACATAAACTTAGCGTAGCTTTATTAATCATTATAGCTTCCTCAACTTACCTAGACATATTAACCCCTTATTTACATTTTTTTAGAGACTCCATACCGTGTTTCCGAGGAAAGCTCTGCATTGTGGTAGGAATTGTTGTTTATTTACGTGTTATTCTCTTGGTCAATGTATACCACGACACAACGCAGAGTGTTGCATCGTGGTAGGAATTGTCCTTTATTTACGCCTAATTCTCTTGTATACACCCATAAATTATTCGAAAGTAGGGTCTCCTTCGATTGCGCTAGACCTTTTTTGGTGGACTACTTTCGGTTTTCTATTAGAGATCTTTCTTATGCAATAGATAACATCATTGATCCTTCTTCTGACTAAGTATGGACCTTCCCAGGATTTTTGTGATTTTAAAGAAAATCCCTTTCTCCTTGTCAGGTTGTGCAGTCATACTTTACCGTCCTCTTCAAAACCGCCGTCTGTCACATAATCTTCTACTGCTAGGTCTTCTTCAGGTCGACAGTCAAATTCTAGGTCACAAGGAAGCCGGATTCTACGAACAAACAGAATTTTCGCAAGCGTTTCATCGTGGACTCATCAAAAACAGATCGATACGCCATGGCAAATAGGGATAGATACTGATTCGAATCTCTCTGGTGGCTGGAAACTACATTGGATAGATATCTACTAATGGTTCTGTTCATTATCTCAACCATTCCATCCGATTGTGGGTGTAGTGCGGTCATCCTGTTCGTCTTCATTCCCAGCTGGTCACAGATTTCCTGGAACACGTAGCTCTTGAAGTATCCTCCGCAACATTTGTGGCTTCGATATTATTTGATTTGTTAGATGAAACTCAATAAGAAAATGAAATATTAATATCTTGGTATGAAACGGTGTGGGATCGGAGGGAAAAATGAACGAACAAGGTCTTAAGAATATGGAAAATTTCTCCAGTTTTGGGAACTATTCAAACAAATGATGACTACATTTGTATTTTTATTTGAACAACTATATTAAAATATAAAACAACCACTCTGGTTTTCAACATATTTTGAACTGAAAAATATAAAAACTTCGCAGGTTATTACATTTCAACAGAAGTTTTCATAGCAAAACTACTCATGTGATCCAATCAATAAACCTACAAAATACTCAATCAAATTCTCTTGGGGCGAATTGAATCGAACTGACATTGATTGTTTAATAGGATAGGAGAATTTCATCATATAGCATTGTTATCTACTGGCGGATTGAACATAGTTCGCAACAAAAACTGAATATATACACACATATAATACCAGATATGGAAGAGAGTGAAAATTGAATTCAACATTTTTGTTTGCTGTCTTTGTGCAACAATAACCTCTAGAGATAGAAAAGCGTTTTTTGTGAATCAGATAAAATAGTGAGTTATTGCTAGGAATAAGTGTTTTACTTGGAGCAATCCAATATGTTATAATTTTTATCCAGTAATTATTTCTTTGAAAGACGAAATTGCAGAGAAATCTGAAAAAATACGTTATTAAATAGTAAGGCTCGATTTATATGCATATTTTTGCATATCTAGCTTATTTTTCCCATATTTGACTATGGCCTTCATAGGAATAACCACCCATAGCTTCCGCTTTTCTCCTTAATTTTTCTAGATACTCCAAGATATAGAAGATGAAAAATAGCATAAGTTTCTAAAAATCCTTCATAACTTGTTATTACTGCATTTAAAGTACATATTATCGTCACAATCATATAGATCAAATTTTTCTAATTTCAATTTAAATAATTGGGTGATTTTCAAGTTGCTATAGTCATTAAAATAAATTTTTTAATTAATTCAAATATCTTACGAATGCTTACAGTAAAAATATCCGTTCAGTAAAACTCCCACAAAAAAACTAACGTTTAAGTATATTCAAGTGAACCATTCTATTGTCTAGGAAGTAAATATAGTTTGAGAAAAAAACATTCTTGCATAGAATATAAATCTGAAAAATAAAAAATATATTAAACTTAAAAAACTTCTATAGCACATCTAACTAGAAAAATGAATTTCTTTTCAAATAAGCTTAAAACAATAATGAATGGAAAATACTAGTATAATTGTGGAAAAAGCGTCAGGCGCTTGATGTACGACAAATATGCAATAAAGCGCCTTTTTTTCACAATTATACTAGTACTTTTCAATCATTATTGTTTCAAACTTATTTAAAAAAATATTTTTATAGTTTAGTTTGTGCTGGTGCAAAATCGGGCCGTTTTTTACGAACTCATTCTCGCAGTGTTGCCAAAACTGGCGAATAGTAACTCTGGTTGACAGTCTGACTCTCAGGGACCCATTCAGTCATCATGATACCGTTAATGTAGAAAAAAACTAGTAACATTGTTTCGAATTCTGATTTGCTTTCTCAATTTAATGAGAAATTTGTGATTGATACTTTGCTCCTGTTTCTCGTCACACATGGTTTTCGGCACGAGAAAAAAACACGTGTTTTGGAACGTGCATAGACAAGATATCTAGATACCCAACGTACTACTAGTTTTTTAACCCACCCGTCTAGGGCACCCTCTAGACGCACAGTCTCGTTATTTAATAGCCAGACCTCGAATTTTATTAACGTACTACCTATTTATAATAATCAATGAGTTAATTGGAATTATCAAATTATATTATCAAAATCAATTATCGAATGCTAATTTTGGAGCATCTTCATTGTGACCCTATATATACCTATCAGAACAGATGTTTCCAGGATTTGGGGCAAGGAATGGAATTACTGATATCAATAACTTCAGTATTGAATTTATTATTTGTGGAAATTGCCGCATTTGAAGAGCTTTCGTGTAACTTTGTTGTTCTTGTTGAAATCTTGGAAGAATTAGCATTAGCATATTGCTCTTTCACATTAATTATCGAACACAATACAATTTGTTTTATCTCACAAAATTGAATAAACAGATTAACTTTGTTTGAAGGTATGATCTATATGGAATGATATTAAGATAATTGCACTGAAAAAATGGATTACAATAGTTGCTATTCAATGTTTTTCCCGTGGTAGGAAAATAATACCATCAAAGTGGATATGGAGATCTGGGTAGCCAACTGCATGGACTTCCCCTTTCTCTTCATCTATATGGAAATTTTTTATTCAGATAATTTCTGACAGCTAAATGAAATGAGAATACGCTATTGTCTATCAAAGTACCATAGCTGAAATGGGAACTTATCACGTGATCCTCGACAATACCTCCTGACCCATTCCCACCCTATCGATTCAACGCTCCGAAAAGTGTAGTAATAGTGAAAAATGAGCATTTACTCGACCATTAGTATTCGATGAGTATTATATTAACTATGACTAATAATCCTAGAAATACTGGATTGACTTTTATGTATGTTTGTTTATTTTCTGTTGCTTTCTTTCGTTTTATGTAAGAAACAATACTTACAGCATGTTATCTCAATAGCACCATTTCAAAACTTATTTATTATTTGCGGATGATCCCATTCATGATATATTTGTGTATATGCCTCTGTCACCAGATGAATATTTTTACGGTATTCACCTTTGGTTATTATCATGTCAATTCTCTCCTGAAGGGGATATGGTTTCATCTTCTAAAAAGCCATTGCCAAGTATTATCGTAAGAATGAAAATAAAGGAAACTGAAATGAGGAACCGTTGTATGTGTTACATTCCGAAAATATGTCAAGATTTAAAATACTCCAATTCATCATCCCCGCAAAAATTGGAATGTTTCAAAAATTTAGGTACATGAAATCTCATTCAAAGTAAATCTGATTTTCAATGTAAAATTAAGAAATGTGATGACATATTGGGCGTTTTATTCAAAACATCGTGTTTGATTTGTTTAACTACTTTTGGGACATTCTGTATAGCTATGTGGATATGTCAATGAGAAAAACGTTTTGGAAGATAACATTGTGTACCCAGTAGAGACCGCACAAATACAAGTGGCTCACCTTGTATAACTCTTAGTTTCGACATAAGAAAATATTATGAAACAAACGTCGAATTCGAGTCTTGTCTAATTATACGTTGCGGTTTCCAAAATCGTAACTTACAGAGGACCATCAGTGACTTGTTAAATAAATAATTTTGTTAATATAATCCACATTTTTAAGAGTAAATAATCAAGTACTATAGAACATGGTTTGATAAGATGAAAATCATCGTACAAACTTAAAAGATATAAATCGGCATCTGTATGATTCATTTCCAGTCTTAACATTAAAATGTTACCAATTTTTAGTAGGTTCCCAAAGAAAGGTATTATCTACGTGACACTAAATACCAATTATCCCTATTCCCGAAGGCCTTCTCCTGCAGTTATTATCAAGAATTTACTTTAATTTGCGTAATACTTTCAAATAGTAGAAGTTTAATATGAATAGGTAAGAAATGAGTAGAAAAACATCCTTTTTCGCCCTCATGTTACGCTGTTGATTGAAAAATTTTTGTGAGTGGATAACAACATCGAATTCAAACCGTACTGAGTCAAGCGCAAATAAAAATTCAATCTTTCTATCGATTTCCCGATAGAATTAAATTTGAAAAAAGAATCGCTACAGATATTGAATATTTTATAGATATAACACCGTGCTTTGGGCTACACTCCATGCGGGTGCCTAAAATAACGTTTATAGTTGTATATTATTGCAGGGAAATAGGCAATCTTCTTCAAAAATATCGTTTTTTTATTAATACTCTCCGGATTTCGCTTCAGCTAACATAAGAATATGAAGTCAATAACACAACTATCTTCTTATGGAAGCTTTTTGTACAGACTGAAATTTTTTAGTATGGGGAAAGATGTTTTATATAAATGGAACTCATAGTAGATATATGACTACTATTTACCTATATATCATTGAAAGTTGAGTTGTTCCACCACCTGGAATAGTGGTGAAGAGGTGTGCAATAGAATTGTAACATTATGAAATTTTTTACTATATGTCATACATTTTATTTCATTAGAATAATTATTGAGCGTTATATATTCATATTCAACAATAGAATTGTTGTCATGACCAGATAATAGCTAGGACGAAAGCACAGTGAAATAACAAAATACATTGTGGGGTAGTAAACAGATATTCGTGAAGACATCACCTAATGCATATGGAAAAGACTTCTCATTCTGAATGGCTATGAACGTAATAAACTCAAACAGTGAAACTGGTAATGACACAGTTTATTGAAACCTGTGAATTAGCTGTATTTAGTTTGTAATGAGATGTATTCATATTATTTATCAATAATTTCAGTATCAAATTTAAGCATTGATGCGAAATTATATTAAATATTGACCAGTATACATAATTATTCAAATAACAGATAAGTTGATCTTTTTAATATAAATAGTACTTCATTATTGAATAATTTGAATTAATGAATCGTATGAATTAAATAAAATGAATTTCAAAGTCAAATGTGAATCACTACAACTTAAAACAGCAATTAAACTTTTCGGCCTTTGCCAGCTATCAGACATTTTGTTTTGTTGGAAGGGAAGGCATTTGCGTTTTCTACAAGTGGAAAAAATAACCTAAGGGTCTGTGGACTTTCTTTATTGGTATCAAAGGAGAGATCAGAGATATGAAAAAAGAAATAAATAACGTGAATAAGATTATGAATAAAAAATTCGAAGATATGGGATAAAATTTAGTGATGAATTAGAGAAAAAAATCGAAGAGATGAAAATAAGAAAGTTTAAGATTGAGAAACTTAGTGAGAATGAAGAATAATCGAGGAATAAAGATGCAGATATGGAGAAGGAGGTATAAGACTAAAATGAAAATTTTAGAATAGGAATTCAAGAAAATGGGGTTGAGATCTATAATGAAACAGAAAAACATGCAGAAGAAAAGAACAAGAACGAACCGAGACATGTCATAAAGGGAATAAAACTTTGAGCAAACGTTATGATAAAGGATTGAAGAAAATGAATAGAATAGTTTCCATATTATCGAAAAATTAATAAAAAGGTAACGGTTCAATAATGAGGTTGAAATTTTCAATTATTGATATTTATCAACAATTTAAAACGAAAATAATTATTCATATAAACTAAATCAATGTTCTCATATCCTATCATCTTACTATTGATAATTATAATAGATATTGTTATTAAGATCATCTAAAATTAAAATATGGTGAAGGTGACGTAGTTAAAAGAATAAGATTGTAGAGTGAATCAAATATAAAACTTAACACTTAACACGGACAATTTTAAGGAGAGATAGAGGTAAAAAAATTTCATATATGTAAAGACACTAACAGCAAAAAGGTACTTACTTAAAACATGTGGTAAAAAATGACAGATGTGATAGGAAGATTTGCATTACTTCATAGAAGAAGAGGGAGAAACCTTAGATTAAAACGGATATTAGATATTATTGGGAAGAGAGACAAATAACCAAAATATATATCTACTCTATAGCCTGAACAGACATAACTCTACTGCAACAACTTTTTATGATTTTTCCAAGGTTTTCGCTTGTGTTAATCATAATATTCTAATCAACAATTTGCAGTACTATGATTTCATGGGAACACCTCTCGCATGGTTCAAGTCATACCTTACTAACAGAAGTCAGCTTGTAAAGGTTGATACAACGATGTCTTCTTGCAAGAAAATAGAATGTGGAGCTCCCCAAGCCTCAGTACTAAGCCCTATTTTGTTTCTTCTGTGTATAAACCGCATTGCCTATCACGACATCAGTGGTAAAATATGTAAAAAATATAAGTGATGAGGGCAACAACTGATTAATTTGGAATTTAGGTTGTAAAATTATGGTTAAGCTGATCGTAACATTCTCGAGGATCATATACTATGAGTCATTAAAAATTATGAATGTATCAAAGGAACATTTAGAATATGGACAAATTTTGTGATTTCAACTGTGAATTTTATGATTGTGGGAATCTCGATGGTTTTCATGACATATGAGAAAGTTACAAGCGGGTGCTTGATAGGAACCTATGAATACGAGAAACAAGCGAAAAACGCACTCTTACGCTCTTAGTCTCTGACGCTCTCTTACGTTGTTTGTGCAGTTTTTGAGTCTGTTTTGGTTGAAGGAGAAACGGGGGATTTACAAATTCTACAAGTAGAAAAAAAGAATTAAAAATTAGTGGAATTTCTTTATTGGTACAAATAAAGAACAATACGCATGTGTCGTACCTAAAAATTTTAAATTACATTGAAACATTACGCACTGTAATGATTTAATTTATTAATATAAGTTTAGAAGTAATTGGTTAAATAAGTAAATTTGCACATCCAAATAATCCAATCAAAATCAGTATAAAAATAATAGTGATTCAGATTTCATCATCTAACAGAATATTGATAGAATATTCAAATGATGTTAATTCATAAAAATATAAACATTGTCAACTAAAATATTCCAAATATCTAAGGATATTTTACAGTTTCTATAACTAGGGCCTAAATTTAGTATTGAACCTATAGAAATATTTCAATAGCAATTATTTTACCCAATATTGATTACATATGCTCTTTTAAACAAAATGAAAAGAGAGAAATGTCTAAAAGCTATAGCATAATCATATTTATGAACCCAAAAAATCTTCTGTATTTAGAGATCTATTATATAAAACCAAACATTTTTTGAAAGAAAATCCAAATTTAATAGTCATACCATTTCACAAAGGTAATGTCACTGTTATTATGGAGAGACAACAGTATTTAGATTTATTCGATAACCTTCATTACCAATAATACATATTTCTCTTGTAACAACAAAAATTGCCAATAAATATTTGGAACACCAATGGGGTCTTCAATATTACATATATTAGCAGATTTTGTGATGGATTATATTTTTTTCATTATTCTACTTAATAAAGTATGTAGATGATATAATTCTATCCCATCCATATAATGAAATTGATAATTCACTATTTCACTTCAATAGTTTCGATCCCCATATACTATTCACCATAGAAAAAAAGAATACTGAGAAATCGTTACATTTTTTTGATACTAAATTTATAAGAAACGAGGATAATGGAATTTCAATTGACATGTATAGGAAACCAATAAGTTCTGGAAGATATATCAATTGTCATTCATATCATCCACGTTACAATCTAATCAAACGAATGGAAAATAGAGTCCTCAAAATTTCTGATCCCATTTTTTCTAAAAAGAGCCTTCAAATATTTTAGAAACTTTTTTACGAAAGCTCATATCGTTCATATCTTTTGAAATGAATTTTGTATAACACATAACACTTATTTATATACCTTTACCTGGAATCTTCAAGCAACACAATATTCAATATATTTTAACTGAAGTAATAAATAAAACACCCATCAATAAATTGCCTAACATAGTATATGAAATATACGGATAACTTCTCACAAGAGTGATAGCAGATTATATCCTGATAGATGTTAATTAGCGACTCATGTCTATTTCGAAGGACACAAAATAAATTATGAATCTGCCAAAGTTTTGACAACTAAAAAAAAACTACAAAACACGTTTGCATCCAGTTTTATGCTAGTTATTGCAAAATATTGAATTTGTAGTACGACGCCGACGACTGCCAAAGAAAACTCGGATATAATGAAATTTTGAGTAAGTTTTTGCATTAGGATCATTTGTCGGGAGAGAACGGAAGAAGTGGAATAGAGTTTAAAATTGTAGAAGTCATTATTAACGTCTGTTTTTTGAGTTCGTATCCAATTAGGCCTTTTGAATTTGATATATTTGTATGCTTCATATATTGTTTTCGAGGACAAAGGAAAAGCTACCTGTCTATGTTTTGAGGTCTGTCATAATTTTTTTGTCTCTCTCCATAATTTGTATCGTACCTCCTTCTGCCTAATATAAGTTTGGATGCTTATTTTTTGGTTCCATTTTGTTGTATGAGTAATATTTCTATTCTGTCTATGACAAGTAGAGTTTTGTAGAGGTTCTCGATATGAGCTTATAGCTGATTGCCTTTCTCCCCTGGATTCAATTTAAAGAGTATTTGTCATTTTTTTTAGTTCTCTTCTCAATATATTATTCAGAAGTTCATAGTTACAAATAATATTTTTATTGTCGATTCCACATATTTTTGTGCTTTAACCACGTAAAATTTGGTCTCTCTGTCAATGTACAATGTTCATATTTTTACATTGTACTTTGGCCAAAATTTCAGTCACTGATGATGATTACACAAGTATTAGAAATCTCGGAATATATATTAACACCCTGATGTTTGATTGGCCACACGCCCACAAATAGAACATTCATAAACTAGTTGGCAAAACGATGGTACTCCCGTGCCCTCAAAGCTGCATAAATTTCATCGTTTTTATTTAAAAAAAGGTTTTTGGTAAATAACTCACTATCAGCACAAAACTCAACTTATATATCCTAATGTATGTTTTAGGGTACTAAGCTCACAAATTTTTTTTGATTGTAATGTCATAACAGCTTGTTCTGTTGGTTTTGAAATGAATATATCTAGGTTACAAGTAAACTTTTATGTAAGCTAGTCTCGGTTTCCATTCATTTTTCCAATAAACTATTTGTGACTGGAATCGAAGTCTGCAACATAATTATTTTTGTGATGGCTACTTTCAACTGATCAACTTATTTTAAAACCTCCCTCACTTCTCCCGTTTGCAGTGTATAGCTATTCAAAGGACATTTGAATTTCACAGAATTAGTTCGTAATTGCTTTTGATTTTATTATTTTGGTACAAATTAAATGAACTAAATATTCATTCATGTAATTAATAGATCAGGTTCTCATTATGTGACCAATTAGTCCTGCAAAAAACCCGGAAAAACCAATATCCTCATAACACATTTCATAGAGTAGTCAGTCTTTTCTGCTGAGTATTCATTTTTTCTTGAAAGTGTCTGGCCATTGTCTACATTGCAGTAATTTTTATTTATTACCCTTAATTAATTAAAGTTATTGACTCCTCTATATGTTTGACTTATTCTAAAAGTAACATGTTTCGTACCTTCGACTGTTTTGTGTGTTATCTCCATGTAATCGATTTTCTTTGTGCTTATTCTGAAGCTACATCACTTCGTCAGATTTCCAGAAGTATAAAGTAGTACTGCCAGTTTTTCATTTATTAATCAAAGTGAATATTATCTGTATATGCAACTTTTGTTATATTATTTTCCAGCATCAAATTAACTGCTACGTTCTGCAGCAACAATAGGTAATGAATCTTTCTTATTTGTTCTTGGCTAGAAATTCATTTCGAGGCTTATCCTTCTACCAATACTTTCAGTGATGTTGCAAGGGTTAGTTTCATCAAATTAACTAGGTTTGGCAGAACTTCCGAAGTTCTCCATAAATCAATCAGGTTCTATAGGAAAAGTCGATAAACTTCTATATAGATATTATGGAAAAGGTTTTTGTTAGAATTATGGATTTTAAGATTCATTTATTTAAACCATTACACTCGACTTTGGTATCAAATAATTGAGCGCCTGGTATAATTTAAAATGTGATATTTTCCTTTTTCACAGGAAAATACAAACTTATTCAATAAACTCAACAACCAAATTCATAAATATCAATTGTCACAGTAATATGACCCTAAATCCAACAACAAGATTAATACCACAAAAGTTTTCCCCTTTTTATTACAAAATGGCCCAAGCTCGCCTAAAAGCAACCCTAACCATAGACCTTTAACTCATTGGTCCCTTGAGAAAATCGCTCTCTTAGGAGAAACTGTACCAGAATAACTTTAGGACAGTTGTTTTAGTTATAATTCCAAAATATGGGCAAGATAAGAGAAGGATCTCATAGGAAAAAATTGAAATCAAATTAAAATATATGCACCTCCTGATAGGACGTATACATATAAAGTGAATATTCACAAATCATGGAAGCTTAGTGAACGTCAATGAAGACGCCTAATCTTGAAAAAAAAAAGAGAAGTCACTCTAGGATTCTCTAGAATTTGCCGCCGGGCAAATACATATACTGGTTGTCGGTCCTCGTATAAAAAATGCATGAATATACCGATTGTCCTTATTAGCCAAGGTGAGAGTAATCCGTTTTCGAATTAAACTAAGAATTTACTCATCATCACACAGCAATACAATGCCACGAATTTGCTTCTCTACCAGAGAAGGGACAAAGATCTATTTCATTGTTCAAAAATGAATTAGGTAAGCCATTGGAATAAATTTTTTTGTACTATATGATGATTGGATAATACACAATGTTAATAAAGATTGGTATTGGTATTGTTTGAATTTTGTGTAATCTTTTTGTTCCTATGACCAACTACGGGTACCATATTTGGTGACTAAAATTTTTAGATATCACCTTTGGAAACTGATCTTGGGATTTGTCATATTTATGCCAATATGACTCCTGCACAATTCAGTTATAAATTAGGTCTGCCCGAGTTCTATTTCCCAGCAAGAAGTTTTATACAAAATAATTCCAGAAATAAACTGCAATATAATGCTGTAGTTGAGTAGAATCGCTCGCTGGTTTCTAGTGGTAGGTGTAGGTATAACTGAATGAAACCTATTTGGTATTGTTGATGATACTCTATGGCATGGAGAATGCAGTTTTTTCTAGTAGGACCAAACTTTGAAAATAGTCCTTGAAGGTCAACCAGAATTAGAAAAACGACATTTTTCTCAAAGGTAATCGCTGTATTATTGTTTTTAATTTGAAATTCTGATTTTTGATATACTTAAAGGGAGAACGGATCCAATAGTGGTTCAAAAATAAGAAATATGGAATTATCGTCCAAACAAAACTTACCCTGTGGTGTGGTCAGCTATGTGAAATATTGGAAATTTTTATACAAATAAATGGGGTCAAATGTAGTGAATACATTGAGAAAGTTTAATAAAAATGGAGTTCCTAGCTTTCACGGGAGAAAGTATGATTTTTTTAAAGAAGCGCATAACGTCTACAATCGTTCCAGTTAGATAATTTTAAGGTTATGAAACAGCGTGCTGAGAAAAACAGCTTAGGGATAGGCAAGGCGTAAAATATTTCTCATCGGAATTCAGTGTTAGTCATGACGTTTTGTGTGTTAGTAAACCATGGTGTTTAACTAAGTGTAATTCGTGCCTTTATCAACTTATTGGCCATAATGGCTAACGTAAGTGAAGGTTATTAGGTTTGAAGACATCAGAACAAGAGACACAAATTTCCTAAAGAAGAAGTACCGAGATGATGGATGAGAGGATAGCTCAGCTATCGGTTTAGTTGTGCCTATTTCATGAGGCCACAATCATTCGAAAAACAACTGAATCTGATTTAGTATCGAAATTTGAACCACAGTTGCTTTCCATGGAGCTGCAAATTTATTAATTACTGACTATAAACTTGCATGTATTTTTCAGAAGCAAATTATTTCACCAGGTCCAAAGAACGGAGCATTATGGATAAAGGTGGTTTTTGCTAGATATGATGAAACGGTGAAATCTTTGAAACTATGCAGAAGAGAAGATGTTACACATGCTTATGTGTATGAATTTTCGAGAAATTGGTTATCTTATCTAGTATTCAGCTGATAAATTACGATTAGAAGAAACTCAAATCATCGCTGGGAGTTTACAAGAATGGTGTTACTGAACTGAAACATATTAAATCAAATCATGATGAGGCTGATACTTGGCTTATACTCCATGTTTCATATGAGTATCGGGTACATCAACAAAATAAAATTTTGGTTCAATTTTGTATCAATATCATTTATTTACTATTCTTCTGATGATATCACAAATGCAACGCTTAGATTGATATGATGTATTTTTTCAAAAACCCTGCTACTTCCAAAGAATTATCAAATCCAAAGTGTCCACAACTGAAACTATTAATATTGCAACTAAATTTGCATTGTCTCTATTTAAAAATGTCCATTCGAACATTCAATCTATTAAGGTTCTAGTTGTCCACCAACAGCTGATGTTTTTACTAACATGATATTAGGTAGGTCTACTTATAATACAAAGGAAATAATAAACGTAAGCGATACTCAAAATTTCAGGTGACCATATCAACTGCGTTTATGAATGTCCAGTCATATACCTACGATGGCTTTGTGTCACCCATCGAGTTGGGATAAGAAAAATAAAACTTGGTTCCTGTTCCTTATTTAAGACGATGACGAGGAGGAGAACATTTAAGGTTAATTTAAATGGGAACGATTCATTATTTCGTGCTTATAGTTTTTTCATTCTTCTTTTAGATGCAAAACCGCCTCTGTTTATGCATTATTTTTGTACCTAGATTGAAAATCCCTATTTATACAGTTACTCTTTCCATACCTTCTATACTTATTTTCCACTACAAATATTTTAACACTTTCTAAATGTATGGACTGTATTTGACTAAATATTATTGTACAAAAATTTTTAATATATCACATAGCTCACAAAAGGGTGAATAATTGGATACCCAATTTTGATAATTCCATATTCCTAATTTTTTTCGGCAAAAAAGTTTCTCAAGATTTCTGAATTTTCATTAGATGCGTTCTTACTTCAAGTAAAAATCAAAACTTTGAATTTAGAACTGAAAATAATACAGAGATTCGTATTAAGAAAAATGCAGTTTTTCTAGTTCGGGCTCAATGACTTTCAAAGTTCGGTCCTAATAAAAACAGCTTTGAAATTGAATAATTATAGTTTTTGTATGAGGGACGTGGTTAATTGTAATTTTAGATGTAGCTTGTCGCCCATTCGGGTATTATTAATTTTTCTGATTCCAGATGCCATAGTTCTTAATTACCTCTTCAAGAACTTTACCCATGGTACACGTAAGTGATATTGGTCTATATGCTTCTGGGTCTAATTTCCGCTTATTTGGCTTCGGAATGGGAATTATGATAGAGGTTGTCCATACTTTGGGAAGTTCTTCTTTTGTCACTATTAGGTTGTATATAAAATATAATAAATGTTCTTTTGTTTGGTTTAAATTTCTTAGAAAATATTGTCCGAGCTTACACACGTGTTTTTAGAGAATTGTAATGAATTTTCGAGTTCGTCAATGGTTATTGCAATTATTAAACTGTTGTTTTGCTGAATATTGTTAATTTTTATTTCTTGCTGCTCTGTATTATTTTTATGATTCAAAAAATATTCTTCATAGCACGAGTTACTAAAATATTTCTGGTATCACTTGCTAAGATAATTGCTATTTCGTTTCGGTCTTTCTAAACAGTGATCTTAAGCTCCAGAAAATTTATTGTGTGGGATTGTTTTGGCTTAGATATTCTTTTGACTTTTTCCTATATAGTGGATTTTGGGGCTGAACCATTTATTGTTGAAACATATTCTTTCTAGGAATCCTGTTTGGCATTTTTAATAGTGTATCTAGCAATGGCTCTCAAGCGTTTGAATTCGATTGAATTTTGCTCTGTTCTGCTTCTATTGTATGTGTTAAAAGCTTCCTTTGATCTCTTTACGGCTTGTTGGCAGTTAGAATTCCACCGGTCAACCACGTGGTGTTTGTTATTATAGTCATACCGTCCGACATGTTCGTTTGCTGCGTGAGTTATTAATTCGACGGAAAATTTTACTTCTTTATCTGCTTTTTCATTTATTTCATAGAGATTTTCTTTAATGAATTCAATGAAAAAGGTTAATGGGTTCCAATTGAGCTATCGGTATCCAGTTTGGTTTGGTTTTCGGGATTTATCTATTTGAGAATTTTCTTCGAGTGCATCTGGTTTTGATCTTTCTATCTTTTAAATAAGGATATATCGTAGTGAGTAGGTCTGCGACTTTTGTTATTTCTTCAGTATAGATTTTCACAATAATAACAGGGTTTGTCCAGCCTTCGGAATTTTCAAATAGATCTATAAACTCTTCATAAGTTAACGGATAATTTATCATAGCCTATATTCTCGAAAAGAACTTTAGTGTGGTATAACATTTTTCTAATATCTTCTTTGATTTAGTATTTCCGGACTATTTAATTTTCTTATCGTTGTTTTTTGGATTTGTAAAAGTAAGTGGATGTTCAGATGTTCAGGGGACGGTGAAAGTTCTGCTGCAGTTTTTTATTCTGTAGTTTGGTTGTTTCAATTTGGCCTTTTCTGACTGTCAGTGTGCGTTATCCCTTTTTTCGATGTAATTAGCTTCATAAGTTTTCAAGGTTTGTGGTTCGGAAAACGTTTCACTGTTTGGGTATTTGGGTATAAGTGCGTTTAGGTAGTTATAGTGTTTGGGCAATTTTTGTGGTATATGAGGATTTTGTGCACTCTAGGCATTCTTGATTATCAGTGGATAAAAATATTCTATAAGTGGTTTGTTCGTATGTATATATTAAGAATGAATCAAGAAGAAATTTTTTGGTTGTTTAATGGAGATATAAATATTTGTCTTCTAAAACTTAGAATATGTTGAAATTCTGGACCTGTTATGTCTATTCGGAGGAAGTATAAGGGTGACAGAGTATTAATTCCTCGTTTTTTCAATTTAAATTCAAGAGCTGAGTGGATAGGATCAATCTTTGGTTTATAAATGTGTTCACTAAATTTTCATTTGCCAAATGTAAACATTCTATTATTGTATAGCTTTTAGCAAAATATCATATTGTTTGATAGTATTGTTTGACTTAGAGCCTTAAGGTAATCTTCTAACCTAGTGTATTCGATGGCGTCAAATAGGATAGCTTGATTTTTAGATTGAAAGTTGTTTGTTTTAGTTGGTTGATTTACTATTGAAGAGTACGATTTCGGATATTGATGTATATTTACAGTGGGAGTATACTCATTTTGAGGTATATTGTTATGAGTATCATATGAATTTTTTTCTACAAGGTATCATATCAGGATTTAATTTTAGTTGAATTTTCAATTGTTTATTTTGGATAAGGGATCTACAAACAGAGCTGTGTTGAATAAACTAATAAAAGAAGAGAACGAAAATGACACTTCACCTTTTCATTTCACTCTGAATGACAGCCCAATCTTGTATTTCTAATGTGATGCTCCTCCCTATCTGTTAAAAAACCAGAAATTCTTTACTTAGGTGCTTTTGTCAATATGCTCCTAACAAGAAAGCAAATTTCGAACATATTGAATCTGCTTCCAGCTTAGATCAATAAAAGAAAATATTCAGCATGCTACCACGATTGAGGCAAGATAATTTTGACTTAAAAGATTCAAGTAATAAAATGAAAGTTGAAGTAGCAGCGGATCAACTCAGTTATTCAGTTGTAGCTTAAATTAAAATATAGATTTTGAACGATTTACCATCCTAGCAGCGGACACTGCTGGAGTTGTCCAAAGAGTAGATTCATTATTTGAAAACCTTTAGAAGGAGTGCTAAAACCCCATATTGAGTTTTGGTCAAAGACACTCAAAGAACTGAGAGATTGGAAATTAATAGATAAGAAGAACGGAAAAAATGTAACGGCTTATATAAGTTTAATATTATATAATGTATCTGTGGAACCATCTTCATAATGTAGGATTCAAATATTTTTCCTTACTATCATTCAATTAATATCCATTAGGATATTTTATGCCGCGAGACAACATAGAGTAGGTAATACAAATCCAACATGCCATCAGTTTATTGCAACACCGAAAACTATTGTTGTTAGAGGACTAACATCTTTTGCCTCTAATGAGAATTTTGAGAATGATGATTGTGAAAATCTGAATAATTCTAGATTTTTTACAGAAGAAGAAGAAAATGTAGTAAATAATCTCAGTCTAGATGACTCACTTGTAAATGATAAGCAGTAAACAGACCAATGAAATTGATGGATTGAAAATATTAAGTTGCTCTCTTTCATCAAATTGGGAGACTCCTAAAACAACTGATGTTCCAGAATGTTTAACGTGCGAAAGGGAAAATTGAAAATTTCTTTAATTTCGTAGACCTTTTGATATATCGATGCATATAAATATTCTTGATTTTAGGTCTCTTCTCTTTTAAAATGATTTATTCTAATAATTTTTGGAAGAAAGATAAAATTTGAGGTCTTAACTTTTCTTTAAGTCTTTATCAAAATAATACATAGACACTGACAATTTGCGTATTTATAGTAATCAATAGATCATCTACATCATGAACAAAATAAGAATAAAATCAAAATAGAAAATGTTGCATTGAGAAAAAAATCATTTTATCATTAGTCCTTACATCTCAAATATGTAGAAGTACTTAATCAATCAAATTATTTGTAGTTTTATTAGAATTTACAAAATAGTGCTATGAATTTTACTCAAATTATTTAGGTCTTTTTATCATTTATAGCTTTTTCGTTTTTATGAATGTAAACCATTGCTAAAAACTCTCTTTTCGTGTATTAGATTCCGTTCCAAGAATTATTGAATATTAATGATCGAATCGTATTGATGACCTCTTAGTATATTTTCTAAATACTGAGATGTTTGCCCTATGTAGACAGCGTCACAATTAGTACAAGGCACTTGATATATAATATTATTTCTTTTGTTTTTTGGTGATTTAGATTTCAATTTAGTTAAATGTTTGGATAACGTAGCATGTCCATTATGACTTATACTAATATCATATTTATTTAAGTAATTTGATAGTTGTTGGGAAACTACTGGCACATGTGGTAAGGAAAAATGTTTTGATGTTTGATTTCTGTTCTGCTTTTTTATTGATTGTGGTATCTGTTTATCCTTTTCTTGAATATGTTGCTTATCATTTTTCCGGATAATTATTTTCTTTAAATTCAATGTTACACACTATATATGTTGGTATTTTGTTTCAAAGGAATTGTTTTACGATGAGTAGCATGATTGGTACTGATTTCGATTAGTGTGGCAATAGATGAATAAAGTATAAATTTTTATGAAGTTCATTCTAAATTGGAATTGTTCTGTTAGTCAACGTCGAGAAAGTTTGAGACGTCATTATCACACCAATAATAAAACTTCGGTATTATTCAAGAAAGGAGTTCATAATAGGTCTCTTTTATACTTTTCCATAGCAACAATCTTCCCAAAGCAATTTTTTGTAAGATCCAACTTAACTTTATCCAGTGATAAATGATTTATTCATTAAACTTTACAGTCAACTAGAATTTCAGATTAAGTTTCGGATCAGCTTAGAGACACGATCAATAATTGCAGTGGCGTCCCTAATTTTTAATATCAGTATTTATGAGGCATTAAAAAATGAAAGAATAGTAGACAAAAATGGAATGTTTTGATTTTTAACAACTATTAGGTCACGAATAAGCTTCACGAAGCCATAGCGTCCTAGTATCTTCCAATTGTTTTGATAAGATATAACAATTAACACATAAATTATAACTTCTTAGATAACCTCTTACTTTGCCATAACATTTAATATAGTTAGCCATATAATTTGGGATGCTCGGCCTTCTACAACTATACAAACTGCAAAGCTTTAAAGACCAATATAATATTTGAAACTCTTCTCTATACTTTTATCGAGTTTCAAAAATATGTTCGTTAATTCCGTTTCCAAGCTGGAAGCTGCTTTCTTACTACCATCCCATTATTCCATTTTAACACGTTGTATGTTTTTTATTAGTAGCGCTTACCAAGATATTTGCACAGCTAAGATGTACAGAATATTTATGAATCGATTTTTTCAAATAATTCACATCTATTCTGGGGTATGTTGTGTTTTTTCTACTTCTACAAAATAAATGAAATTTATTCGATCCACGTCTTTGACGAAGCTCAGCAGAAGCCTATCAATCAAATCCTATTAAGAATGAATACAAGTAACTATTTTCTTTGAATTGGTTTCGAATTATATGGATAATTAGTGGAAGTGGATATGCTTGTGGCTTCAATATCCTTTCAGTTACCTTTCAGTTACACGATCAGGAACTACCAGAGGAGTGAGAAAAGTAATTCGACTAGCTTATCACGAAGACAGAAGTATTTAAAAGTGTTGGAATAGTTCCAGCCCTTTATTTACTTGGTATACGAGGAGTGTATAAAAAATTTCTCACAAGACATTTTTCAAAATTAGTTTTTTTTATTGTTTTGATGAAATGAAAGATAAATTTTGACGTTTCGACTTTTCTTTGAGTCTTTATCAAAATATCAAGAGCATAATTTTTCCACTATCACAATCTCCCTCATGGAGACTTCTTTTCCAAAAATAAACATTACTACTCTGAAGAGAACTGAAGAGGAAGTCAATCGTATTCTTCGATCGTGTTTAGAGGATCATCAATGACCAATAAGAGTGCTTTCAGTATTTGTGGCTTTCTCTTTTCCCGTAATGAAATAAAAGTTCAAGAGGAAGCTATTTTAGAAGTATGGAGAGCATTTCAGAAAGTAAAATTGACCTCTTTAATGCTATATCCTTGAATACGTCTAGCGCTGCTAGCAAGAGTTTGAGTCGCTACTGAATGTACTTAGAACGTGTTATCATACGGGTGCTATTTTAGTTGTTTACAGATACTTAAAACATTGATCTTGTTCAAAAAATGGAAATAAATCATGAACATTTTAGTGCAATGTTTGTCTATGACTTGAACCAACAGCAGTGTGCCGAGCAACTCGCTTCTCTCGGCTCTTCTACTACTCTACATCCATACTATGCGTAAACTGATATTGTCATGTGATATACCGTGAGATTGAAGCATACTTAGACATTACTTCCCCTTGCATACATGTATGAACATTTGGCTGTAAAAAAGATTTATTCGCGTTGGATACCGCGTAATTTGACAATCGTTAAAAAAAGCTCGTGTCGACTGGTGCAAAGGAATGGAATTTAGCTCGGGGGTTCAAAAGACGTCTGTAAGATCTTGACAGGCGACAAATCATGGATCTTTGTATAGGAATCCGAAACTAAAGAACAATCGACTGTATGTGTCTTTCGAGACGAACCAAATCGAGCAAAATTTGATCGCGCATGAAATACTTCGAAGCAAGCTTTGTTTTTGGAATAACTGGACATGTCGCTACAGTTCAATTAGAGCAACCTAGAACGGTCAATTCTGAATGATATACCAGCATTTTTTTGCGAGAAATAATTGTTCGAAATAATCATGAAAACAAATCGCAGTAGATGAATATTTTTCCACCACGACAATGCGAGCCCTCATACATAAATGCAATCAAAATCCGTTTTGAATATTCGAAGCATCAAATTGATAGGTCATCCGTCGTTCCATCCCTTTTGGGCACTCATTGATTTCTTCTTATTCCCGCAGATCAAAAATAAATTGCGATGTCAACGTTTTTCTACATCTGAAGTGGTTTTTGCATTCAAATCACATATTTTGGAGGTACATCTATCGGAATGGAAAACCTTCGACAATCGGTTTAAATTCATGCAGTATTGTGTATTGATCTTAATCGACAATATTTTGAAAAACAATAATGAATATTTGTTATTTGTATCTCAAAACTCATGATTTATGTCAGGGTGGAACGGAGCGTACACTGTTGTGAGTACCGTTATAATGCCGTTTCTCTTTTAATATGTATTTTGTGAATTCTATTGATTTTTTTCCTTCATGTAGGTTAGTCAGTACTAGTCGAACATCTTCTGTTAGTTGTACTCTACTCAATAGCACAATAAAATAAAAGATATATTTCAAATTGTGTTATATAATCAGCAAAGGATTGATAAATATTTTTTTTCAGTGAAAGGTATCCAAATACTGTGAAAAACAAAAGTACTTCTTTAAATTAGTTTTTTTTTCTGGTTAAGATACTTTTACCATAATTAATGATGCGACTTCACAAAATTGTCGATATTGCATCGAATGCAATTCCCATTACGTAATTAAAGCAAGAAGGCAGTATTTCAAAAAAGTTAATGTTTTGTTTGTTGTGTCATATAACCTAGAAATTATCGGAAGTTTCTCCACTGAAGGAGAGTTAAATAGCATACCTATTCACAAATGCACGGAGTTATTGATGAACTCATTTTTTTTTCAACATGATGACAAATGAATCATCGCGGACACATTCCAAATAATTTGTTATAACTTAATTAGAATACTCCGTAGAACACATTACAACCATATATGGTTGTAAGTTGGAGGATGCGCTGCGTTATTCTTTTTTTGAGATCTATTCGTCTATTTTTGTTACCTGTTTTCATATTGCATCAAACTAGGAATTCACAATAACCAAAATTCAAATAAATTAGATAAGTGTTCAGTAATAAGTTTTAGTGGATAGTTTATGAGATACTAAATAGTTGAGTGTATCAGGTGAATGGATAAATTTCGTCAATACCGCGTGTGTATAAATTAACCCCACTGTTAAAAAACTGTTCAAATACTCAAATAAATAGGAACATTACAGTAGGATAGTGATTGATGTGCTATTTTGAAAATATTTTACAGTGGGTAATAATCTTACATTTGAATAATAAATTTGACTCCGCATCATTTCTACAAGTTGGTTTCAGATGTGAGTGTTCTGGCACAAGTTAAAGTCTGTTCTAATGTCGTATTTTTTTAGTAATTGTAAAATAGAACCATACTATCTATATAGTGAAATCCAGCTATTTCTAGCTCCGTTAATATTCTGAAATTGGTAAAAATACAGAAGAGTGAATTATTCATTCATGAGTGACATGAAATTTTTAGATGATTTTATTAAATTTTTATAAGCGCATGCAGCGACATCCACAAGTTAACAGTCATATAGCCTTGTTTGCTTTTACTGAAACTATTTTCTAAACAGTTCCATTTTTTTCTATATCAACAATCTGACTCTCTATAATACCATTTTTTCCAATATTTGATGTTCTATTTTCATAATATAAATAATGACTCTCACTAATTTTATATTTACTGAACAATATCTTCTATTTCTTTTCTGAATATATTTGTATATCCACTACTGTTGTATAATAAACCTATTACACGTCTACTTGCTCAACCTCAATAATACCCATTAATCACGGTAGATACTTTCTTCATTTAGCTGTATTATATTCTTTTGTTACAAAAAAACGGTTTTCATGTTTTTTTCTCATAAAACACTGGTGAATATTTACAATTTATTTCTGTACACATGAAAAAAATTGGAAAAACTTTTTTTTCCTTAACCAGATTCGAAATCTGGACCTCCATTTTAAAGGTGTGGAACATTAACACTTAGCTCTCAGCGATATGAATGTTTTTGACATAAATCTGTTTCATATCGTATCATACAGAATACACTGTTTACATCATCACTAAAGTTTACCTTCAGTGTCTGAAGACGATAACTTGGTTATCGAAACGCGTGTCAGACAGTGTAATTGTGAGTGTTGGTATAAACAGTGTATTCAGTATGAATACCGCCAACTGTTCCAGAAATTCCCGTTAATAACGTATCATGATTTTCGAAACAATTTTTAAATTGAAATTTCTTTGGGAACAAAATGAATTTGACTGAAAACTATCAACATCATTGTTTGTTCATATTTCTTAGTGTTTTAATATTTAATGTAAAATTATGTTCAAAAACCAACAAAAAATTCATATAAAGAACGAAAGTGAATTTTTAACACCAAACGAAATTAAAGAAGCTGCTGAAGTTGACTTATCAAATTTATTGCCAGAAAAATCAAGGAAAGTATATAATATGGCATGTGAATTTTGAAGTGGCCTCAGGGATTATTATTGAGTATAAATAAGTAAAATACCCAATATTTTTGGAACTAATACATTTTTGTGTTACTTATTATGGAGATATTATACGATTATTTTAATTTTCGATAATTATGTACTACGTTTAAATGAACAATAATATATTGTATGAGATATTTGTTATAATAAAAAAAATTTCCAACAAAAAACAAACATATTTAGTAGTCGTGAATATAGTATACGTATAATGAGTTAATGAACTTAACCTCGTGAATAATATCCTCCATTACACACTCGTGAATAATATACTAATTATGAATATGTGATCCACCACTTTTAAGAATAATTATTTTTTTAAAGGAACCCAGTCCCTACAAAATATCACATTATATGAAATTGGTCTATTGATTTTGAAGAAGCCATCCTCCATTTTTTATATTAACAATAACTCTTCGTCTTCCTTTTATCGCTATATTTTATATCAAATTTTATGCTATGGTTAGATCCTTCTATCATGGTTACTGGAAAAAATGCGAATGTTTTCAATGATAATATTTCATGCGTGTTTCGCGGACAAGGTCAAGGGGTTGGAAGTAATAAAAAATTATATTACTCTTCGAATCCCATTTTTATCCGACATTTCAGCTGGGAGATAAAATATCAGCGATTGCCTATTTATAGATGTGGTTATACCCTTATACATTTTTTACTCAATATCAATATTCCTTCTATATTCATCACATACTGAGATGTGCCAATTGAGTTGAGTTTCAAGGGATTATGTATAAAAGTACACATTTTTAGTTATTGAATTTCAAAGTATCTTATATGCTTTTGTATTGTATCTGTTTCATACAATTCTTTCTATAACTATTTTCTCTTGATGTTTATATTTGAATATTCTCATATTCACATAATGTAGATAACCCTTTCATCCATACATTGGAGGAAGTGGATGTGAAAAAAAAACGCTTCACAATTCGCAATTTAAGCCTATATGAAGATATATTTCCAGTTATAAGAACCTTATCAACAAATGGAAAAAATTAAAAAACAATATTGAAAGAAAACCATCGAATTATTAAATTCCATTCAATTTCAAGTTATTTTTTGAGTTCTATTATCCTCTCAGAATGCCTTTGTGTATTGGTATTCCTTTATTAACTTGTTATAAAACTTTATTAACTTGTGATAAAACTAATAGAATTGATGAGCTGAATTAATCAAAAATCAAAAATAAAAAAAAAAAATTGAGACAAACGAATGGAAAGTGGAAGTAAAAAATTCGTATTAGCACAGTAATTATTTGTCTAATAAGTAGAATTCCTTATATTTCTAGCCTTTTTATATCAGTACAAAATTCTCTCAACAGTCATAAGACAATTATAAATATGTATACATTACCTAAGACTTCACAGTACTTTTTATTCTTTATCTGAATTATTCATTCAATAAATTCACGAAATATATATAAATATACGGGTGCTACTGCCCGTAAACATTCAATCTTCATTGATTGCTCTAAATTATTTTCTCAATAGCCTTAACAGAATATGTGTACATAGATACCATTTAAGGAATACCCGCTCATAAACAAGGAGATATTTAGATATATGCTCTATCGAAATTGATCAAAATGAAATCTTCGACGTTAAATGTTAAATTTTAGAGAAAACTAAATTGACCTGAATATTGAAAGAACAAAAAAATTAACTAGTTGGTTACGGAACAGACTCCCTTCGGCTACGGGACTGGGCTCCCTTCAGTCGCGGAACTTCTCGTTTTTTGAGGGGTTCTCCATTTTATAGAAGATGGATTGTTCACTCCCCGTGCAATTTGTTTTTTCGAGGTGTGTAAAAAATATCTACATCATATCATAATTGTTTAGTAACAATCGTTACGTTGTGTGATATATAAATATTTTCAGTATGTCTAATGTGTTTAACAAATACCCAACTCTTACGAAATTTGATAGAACAATAATTGTTTTGGCTTGTCAAATAATGTTATAGTTTAATCATCAAATGATTTTAAATTATTATTATTATTTTGTTCGATTAATCTTTCACTACAATATTTTTTTCCCAAGAAATTCTCATTCGTGTTTTAAAGTTCCATTTTAATCATGATTTCATCAGTTTTATAGGAGTGGTTAACTATATTAATCACCCGAAGGTTCTTACTTGATCTGTTGAGCATTTCTCGATACTAGTTAGGGAGTCAGATACGTTGATATTTCCCTGTATATACGGTGTGTGTGTTACTGTGAAAGTATGTTTCAGCTCCAGGAATTTATTATCAATAACTATTATTTTTGTTTACTAGGTACTGGTAAAGAGAAATAATTAAATGGTTTTTCTTGTCCAGAACATAATTCTGACTAAATTATCATGTTTCATGATATTAAGTTCAAAAGCAGTGAGCGTAGGGCTTAAACTCTCGAAACTGCTTCTGTTAGCCTCAACCTCATTCCATGTACAAAATGAACTTTGATTACCACGTGTATACCCTTGTTAAAAAAACCAGACTAAACGTGAATTTCATGCCTTTGATGTTGTGGCAAAGCCATTGTCTGTTGCAGACTAATGATTAAGTATGTAACCTCATTATTTGATTCGGCCCATTCTCCATCTGCTTTTATAGCTTCGAAATTAGCATAGTAGATGTATATATAGTCTTTATTCTTATTACTTGCCTTACAATTTCTTGAATAAGGTGACTCCCCTGCAAGAAATTTGGATACATGTTCAATAGTAGAATTTTCCATATCATCACTCATTTTATTGGTTCCAACCTCATATTTACCCCATTAACCGGGTTCAAGGGCTTTAAAACTGATATTTTAAAGATTCCTTTACAGTTCTAGTCAGCTGTTAAGTGCATGGAAGAGTTATGCTTATCCTTAATCCATCACCAAGTGAAAGAAGGGGTTATTGGCACATAGCACTTCCTTCTTTCCTGACCATAGCGTTATAGGTATTTCAAACTCTTCATTATTTCAATATTTAGTATTTCTAATCTATCAATTTTGTGACATACCTTTTGTTCACATATCATCTACTGAAATAAATAGTATTTATAAAAAATGTAATATATTCTATTCATCCAACAAGTCCTTCGATTGTGGAAATACTCAATTTCAAGTTGATTTATGTATACAACCGATATACAGGGGATATTTATGGTGATTTATAGTTGAACATCAATGTTGTATCTGCTCTCATAAACTAGTTCATCTTTTACAGCGCTATTCATTTTAAACTACTCACGGTTTTAATTTTTCTCTTCGAGAAAACTTCAAATCGAATATTGAGATCATTTGAACAATTTCACTTTTTTTTTGCTTCGCTATAATTTTTCCTAAGCACCATCATTTTCTATTCGTATTGAGTACCTTGTCTGCTTTGGTCTTCTTTCATGTTTATTTTTCATTTCTCCAATTCCAGTATTCTAATGAAAAATACACAATTTATATATTTTTACTTTGTATTATGATGTGTACTATACATGTTTTGGATATTCCATCATGCAGTGTCCTAGTGTAGAGGTCTACCCAACAAATCTATCTTACCATATTTGATACTGGAAAAATGTAAATGCTCGTTGAAAGAACAATGGAAAATATATATATGTAAAATGAAGAATTTTAATTTATATCCTGAGTGATTTAAATTTACAAAAAAGGAATGGTTTACATCTTTTTGTTTCACTGAAGTACTCTAGTGTGATTATTATTATGAAGAGTAAGTGAGAATTTCTTAGGAGAAGTGAAGATATCAAAAGACCTAAGAGGAGAAGAACGAATTATTGTAAAGACGAGCTTATATGAGAAACAAACTAGATAGATAGACATGGTATTTTAAACCATTATTTAATGGCAACGAAGAAGGTATAAAAAAGAGCTAAAAAGAAAAAATGATAAAGAAAAAACTTCAACAGAAGAGAAAATATACACAATTATCAATGAACTAAGAAGAAAAACGACTCAATAAACAGAAAAAAACTATATGATAATACCTGGAAACTTGAGAATCTCATTAAAATTATTCTGACCATTACAAGTAATAGAAATTTGATAGGCTTCTATTCATTATATGAATTTATAGTGGAAAAAGAACTGAGTCAAGGAGATATTCTCTCCACGAACCTCTAGTTTTTAAGTAAATTAATTGATCGAGATAATAAATGGAAAATAGAATACGTAGAAATACGCACACAACAGAGAATTCATGATGGTATACAAAGAGCCAAAAATATCATGATTAGCGGGAGCATAAAGAATATGATCGTTAGTACACATCACTAGAACCCACAGAAAAGAATTATTAGAGTGGTGCTGTGGAGAGCAGAAGGTAAGAAAAACAATTACAATTATTAATTGTGCATTGCATGAATAACATGTTCCTTAAATTATTCGGTACCACAGTCGAATTATCTTGTGTTGAAATTATGTTTCTTCCTGCCAATACAATTCCCATTAATGTATTGGTCACAAATCCTGTGTTATTTTTGTATGACCACAGTTTCTGAACACTTCATTAGCTACTTCTATCATGTGTGTTACGGATAGATCAACATACCCTTCAGCGACTGTTAATGACTTCTAGCCGCCATGTTTCTTTGGTGTCGTCAATTCTTCCTCAGATTCAACTAAAAGTGTAGCAGCTGATTTTCAAAATGAGTAACCTCTATATTCATTAAAATGCATATTTTTCAGTAACTACAAATCTCCTGCTTACATAATTCTCTGTTTCCTTAAGTTTCTAATGTTACCTGGCTGATTTGACAATTTCCTGCATTCGCAAATACAACAACTTTGACCATAAATTATTTCAAAAATCGCGTACTCGTGAAAATCACAGTTTTCTTGGAGTTGAACTTGCATTATTATTGGATCGTAACATACTTCTAATGATTGATGAATCCGACCATACTTTTGATGGCTTTTATTGTCGTGCCAATTTCAAAAAATGAGCCAATGAAACCGTCTTCAAGGAAGAACTGCGGGTTTTTTTATCTTGCATTTGATGAGTCTCAAATGAGTGGTTTTGTAAATTTGCCGTGATTTAGCTGGCAACAATTTTTGTAACACTACTTTGGCTACTTCTACTAATTCCGGTGGAGTCAATTAAAACTCGGAATCACACTGTTTCACTTACTATTGAAAATAACTGATCAATCACTTAATTCACAATTTTTGAATCAAATCAAAAAATTAAATTGACAGCGTTTTGATTACTTTAAAAGTTTCTTTAGCAACGGAGGTCTAATTGTCGCTATAAGGATAATGGACCTACTAATTTCAAAATTTGATTATTACATCGATAATTTTCTGACTTGAATGTTGTAATAATATAGTGTTTCAATAATCAATCATCGTTTTTCCCGTCACATAAAAAAATTGTGTGTTATAGACAGGGAAAATATTAGATTTTAGCTTTCGGGCATTTATCAAACTCAAAATAAAATCTAGCAATTTTTCCCTTGTATAATGAATAACTATTTGGTTTGTGTCGTGAAACAATAAAAACATAATGCACCACATGGCAGTATGGGAGCAGAGAACAAGTACTTGAACCGTAGAAAAAATCCTAACGTATGGTTGAGTTGTGGTAAGATATAATAGTTTTGATCAGGTGTTCATATGGATAACATCTTGTAGAAAGATATTTAACGTTCGGTTTTCAAATTAAAAATGGTTTAGTAGCTTCTCATGTAGGTAACATCAAGAAATTTCTAAATTAATTGTATTAAAAATCCGGGAAAGTTACTGAATAGTAAAGGCCGTACTCGTTCGAGATAACGAATTTTTCCATTATTTTAGATAATTTACACGAAATTCATAGTTAAAACGTTTGTTATATCTAAGAGACTTTCATTCGCTCGATATGTATATCTGACATGTGGTTCCAATATAGGAAATGCAGGTGAATACTTTGCAGCAGAACCAAGTGTGATTCTCCGATTTTTGTGTCCTAGATAGGAGATATCGAAGAAACTATAAAAATTCAAAATGCCTAATAAACAAAGTATTAACACTCTTTGAAGTCTCAGATTTTTTATATTTGTTTTCGAGGTTTCCAAAACCAATCGATTTAAAAAATATGTGAATGGAGTCTACATTAATAGTTGACTGGGCTCCACATTGGAGAGTCTTATTCTTCTGATATTTTATTTTGTCTAAGGTAAACAAGAATATTGCTATACATTTAGGAGCATTTATAATGAAATACATCTTAGAACTTTTCAGTGCACTGGAGGCTCAATCAAATTATCTCTATTTCATTAGCTTCACCTGCATGTGGGTTTTTTGGATTTTTTTCTTTGTAACTCTCCTTCGCATCAAGAGGAAGTGGCTTATTCAATGAAAATTTCTCACGACAAAGGATTCAAACCTCCAATCCTCGTGTTGGAAATTAAGCACTTCGGCAACCTTATTGACTACACACAACACCGTTACGGCTGGATACAAATTTCGAGGGGATTTAGGTATATAAACAGCGAAGTAATTATACCAAAAACCAAAAAACCAAAAAAGACCCTTTCATAGCATATAAGTAGAAAATAAATATATTTTGGAAAAATTGGAAAACACGCTTTAAGGCGTATGAAATTAAAAAGTTGAGAATATTTTTTTGAATAAGCTTAAAATAATAATAAATGAGAAATACTAGTATGATAGTAAAAAAAGAGTGTGGGGCCTTATTTCATATTTCTTGTAAATCGAGCGCATCACGCTTTTTTCTTCGCAATAGTATTTTCCAACACTAAACATTCGTGGGCTCATGCAGAGCAACTCTTCAAAAGATCACTTAAGCAAATTCATGATTAACGATTCTATACAGACAAATATTCATTTTTATATAATAATATATAGAAGATGAACCAATATTTCTGTACATTTTTCTTAATATCCATACTTTTTTGAAATTATGTTGTTTAAATGTGACCTATATCTAGCTTCCTTCTGCTTTTTCTGTTAATCTTAAGATAATTGGCTTTTTAAAGGCTATTAATTAGTGATATTTTTGTTTTGTAAAACGTAGGTGTTCATGTCGGTCGTTGTGAAGCGCTTTTTAAAAAAATGAATAAGTTCGAAAAGCAGTTGATCGTTGTTGAAAATTTTACAATTCGAACAGAAAGTGCAGAAAAGAAGAATGTTCATTTGAAAGGCATATTGCATGTATTCGAATGAAAATTCAGGAAATATTCAATGGGAAATTACGGGTAAAGATAATTCCGATCATTTCGGAATAATTGGATTGGATTGAAAATAACTGAAATTAGCTTTAAAATGAGAGAAATTTATTACAAAATAGTGCCACTGTGATTCCAATGAATTTCAGATTTTGCCGTTACAGCTCATGATAAATTGAATTCAAACAAAAACAGTGAACAAATTCATATTGAATATTGTCGTAAATATCGTAATTATTCGAAACTTGAATGTACCACTCAGAAAACTTCGTTGGCTCATTCACAACTTAACTAGAACATAGAATAAATCTATTAAATTATCAATATTTTTTTATTCATAATAAATCTATTATTTTTGTGGCGCCGGTATGTCTTACCGCTACAAAGGCTTCACTTGTACGCGCTTATAAGCTCACATATGCACGCTCGCTACCTTTTCTGTTTCTATCCTTCACCAAAATTTCAATGTAATGTAACCTAACGTATTCAAATTCCTGCCTATATTTCAGTTGATAAAATGTATTGCTTGACCTAGTTTACTGAATTTGATTTGTTATCATGTTATTCTTGTTTGACCCTATTCTTGTCAAAGATTTTCAAAGATAGATGCTAGGATTTAGAAGTATCCGAAATTCTCAACTGAAACTTCTAATGTTAATATAATTAAGTTTATAAATGGAAATTCCAGTGAAGATAGGATAAGAAGACAGCAAGTGAAGTTGAAGTCATTTCAAAATTCATTGAATCAGAAATATTCTAAACACCAAGTTTCGTGATTAAGATTCATTTACAAATAACAGAAATGGAACATTTCAAATAATTTATTTCAAAGAAAACCACGATCCATTGAAGATAAAATTGGATTTCTTGTATGTATAGTCGAACCATAAATTATTGGAAGTCTACTACTACTTTAAAACGCTGGGCATGACCGAACAAAAGACAAAAGGATCTATATGTGCGAAAGTTATAAACAAGCAATAAATATAGTTCAACAAATGAAAACACACGCGCTATTATTATTGTAAAAAGCGTCTAGTGCTTTGTTCCATATTTCTCCGACGCTTTTTTCAGGATAATACTAGTATTTTCCATTTAATACTGTCTTAAGGTAATTGTAAAAACTATTTTCAACTGTTCGGTTTGATGTGCTTCAAAAGCGACATTTTGAGATTTTTGCTTATATAACTACATCGTGTAGAACATTGTATCGGGCCATAACGGTGTAGTTGGTTAGGTTGTCGTAGTTCTAGATATGAAATTTCGATTTATTAAGCCAATTGCTTTTAGTTCAATGAGAATTAAAAACAAGCTCACAAATAAATAAACCCACATACAGGTGAAGCTAATATAAGCGTGCTAAAAATAAATTATAGATTGTTAATTATGTTTGAGAACTATGAACGTCCCTTCACATTTTCACAGACCTAGTATTACTAACAATAAGTTTTTTTCTACAGCGATTCTCAAAAAATTCTATATAAAAGAAAGAAGTCTATCTCTATTAAAAATAAAACAACGTTTTCAATAAAAACGTTTGAAAAAAATACCAAACATACTTTCTGGCGTTACTTACAACCTCATTTTAGATTCAAATCTTCAGCTCAATTATTACGTGATTTGATGATATTGATATTGATTATACACAGCTATGATAAACGAGTACATACAATTCATAGAATGTACAAACATTCATTTTCGAAAAAAATATAAAGACACGTCACAAAAAAAACAGAGAATTGATGAAAACAAAATAAACACATTTTGAGAGACCCCCAACTGCTAGAAACATTGTAAGCTGCAAATTACAGTTATATTTTCATCTGAGACAACGTTTTGTTTAAATGTGTCCCTAAAAACTTTTGCTCAGATAGGAATTGCTAGGGGAAGATTTATTGGTCCGTATTTCTTCCGCGGGAATGAGCAATATTTGGAACATCTTCATATTACAATGTTTCCGGACCTAATCACATTTAAAAATCCAAAGAATGGATAATCGGTCTTCGCTTCGCCTATGCGTTACAGTAAACGGGATACAATTTGGACAATTGCTGTGAGAAATAGTTTTTGGTTTAATAGACTGTTGACCTTTTTTTGTTTTCAAAAATTAATATTGTACGTTTAATGAGTGTTATACATTACTTATAACAACTTTTAAATTGTTATAAGTTTTCAATTGATGGGTCAATGTGATAAAAATTATAAGGTAATAAATTTCTAACACCCGATTTTTAATAAAATGATACAATGAAAAATGAAACTTTTGTAAATTCGAAAACAGACATTCATGCATCTCGATCATAGTATTCAAATGGAATGCACATGACAATCATCATTAATAGATTCTGCATAAACGTTGTTTTAGTTCGTGGAACGATTATTTTGCGACATAGAAATGGAGTTTCAGGCTCATATATATATTATTCCATTACTATACTAGCCTATTTACATGTTCGATATTCCTTTAATGAATTATTTTGTTAACATATATTTGTTGCCTAGAGAAAACGATCGAGATTATTTTCAAAAAAGGTTCTTTATTTTATATAATGTACCAATATACTGTAATGTTTTTCATTTACACTCTCTGTCTCTTATGTTCTTAAATTATTTAATTACTTTACACTACACTACTACAACTTATAATAATTAACACTTATAACAGTAACACTTATAAAATTTATTTAAATTTTTCGGTGACTTATCTATTTCGTTCCGTCCACTATGATCATTTATTTCAAACTTACTAACTGCGTTACACAAACTCGTTAATGAATTCAAAACTGAGCTATCACGAATTTTAGAAAATAAAGAAACAAAATAAATGAATAAAAAGACCTTTCTAGCAATTAGTTCAAAACAAATAATGTAAACAAATCGCCAGCTATGATAAAAAATTATATAAAAAAACATCAAACGGACCATGACGCCAAATCTTAGAATTCAATTATACCCGGACAGAGCCAGCTACATGTTAGGGACGAGTTTTTAATATCATTCTTTTCTTAGATGAAACTTCCTCCCGGAACTCATGGATAGATAGTCTGAATCGGCAACTGGACCCATTCTGCACTTTCCGGTTATATGGAAATAACAGGGCACCGTCTTCACCATGTACTGATGATGGGGTGGATAGCTTTAAATTAATATATTAACCCTGGTATCTTGAAATATCACCTCTACCATGTTCCTAACTACTTGCCAATTCAGCTGGTTAATCCTTTTGTTGGTCATAGCCAGTTTCTCACGTTAGCTTCCAACACATGGTTGCGGAGGATTAATCTTGGGATTCATTTTTAATTAGCAGGTAGAAGATGTACCGTGATTCGTGTTGGATTATCGAGGTCTTTCCGGGGACTGAAATCTGCTATTTAAGTTTCTCTAATTGGCCAAGCTTCTTTCAGATAACGGTTGCTAATCCTCCTGCGTTCTTGATACTAGTTACAGACTAGCGAATAGTTTTCCAGCAGAGCGAACAAATCTTCTTGTTGTTCTGTAATAACTCCATATCTAGCTTTAGCGAGACCTCCTTAAGCACCCAGGTTTCTCTCGCAAATTGTTCACTCCTTACTGTATGTTATGGTTTTCTTCGAATGACGCTAGAAGATTTTGGTAAATTACTTTCAGTCTGCTTCGCATGGTTGTCTAGATGCGCAGTCGGCATTTCGACGGCAGACACCGGATCGATTTTTTATATCAAAATTTTACTCTTGAAGGCGGTCAGTCAATCTAGCAATATGGCCCTTGAGATTCTTGAACTGCATCCACTTCTAAAGTTTTGCAAGGTCAATTCGGATAAGGACATTTTTCCCAGAGAAATTCTATTAGAAGTGTTCCATAGTCTTCACTAGCGCTAAAAGTTTTCTGCTCATGACGAAGTAGTTCTTGCTTCTTTGATGAGTCGAGTAAGTGACTTTACAATATACTCAAATTTTCTTATGAATCTTCGATAGTACGTGCAATGTCCAAGAAAATTCCGAACTTCTTGTTCTTCAGTTGGTTGTGGCCATCGTTATATGAAGGCAATTTTCACTGCATTCAATGCCACTCCTTCGTTGCACGCTATATGGCGTAGATAGTTGACTTGGCATTGGAATAACTGGCACTTCTTTGGGTTTCACATAAGCTGGGAGGCTTGAAGTCGTTTGAATACATCTTCTAAATTCCTCAGATTTCCATCAAAAGTATACGGTAGTAAAAGCAGTTTTCTCCTCAACTTCTGGGGCCATCTCTATTTGCCAATATTCAGATTCCAGATCCAAGGTAAAAAACAGCTTGCTGGCAGCTAGAGTGTCCAGTGTATCGTCAATTCACTGTCTTTTTTCGAGAAGTTGTTACTGACGATTGTTCACGCAGAATATCGTTGTCTCATCCTTTTTCTTGATAATCAATACTGAAGAGACCCATGAAATAGTATATGGTTTAATTAGTCTCTCCTCTTCCAACTCTCAAATTATTTTTTCAGCTTTCTCTCTCTCTTTACTCTTGGTAGTCTGCGAGGTGATTGGTTGGCTTAGCATCACCAGTATTGATTCGACGGCTTATGTTCTGCCAGTATTTCCTTCTTTTGAAACAAAAAGGTCTTGATATTGCAAGAGACATTCCCTCGTTCTCATTTCCTCAGCTCGATTTCCGGATTGACTAGCTGCTGATATAATTTGTTCTAATCGGTGATGTGTATTGTCGGTAGTCGAGGTGTGGTAGACTGTAGACGTTACTGATATCCAGGATTCAGGTTACATGACCCCCAGTAGTCACGCTACTATCATGGTTTCGTTTCATGCAGGTAGAACAGCATCTTCCTGTAGAGCTGTCAACACCGTTTTACTCTCAGATGGATGAAGGAATACTTTTCTATAACACACTTTAATGCTTTTGTTTCCAATTGGAAACCATGAAAACTTATTACTTCCATTCCCAGTATCACATCTTTTTTAATATCAGCTACTATTACCTTATGTATAAACTTTTCTGTAACAGCTCTAGCTGCTCTAATGTCTATCAACAGAGTATATTTCTTCCGATTCACTTCGCCATCCACATATACACTGTCATTGCGATTTCTAAGAGTAGATATCGGTATGAGAGAGACTCTTACATGAACTCTGTACATATCCTAACTCTTCACAATTCCAGCATCGAATATTTCTTGGTCTCTTCTTAACCATACCTTCAATGGTTCTGACCTCGTTATATGAAGCCATCGTGGGTGCTTCATATTCAACAGCATCAGTTAAGGCATCTACTAAGGTTTTCAGATAGGTTAATCTAAGCGTACTCTGCATATCATCATCGCGCAGGCCATCAATAAATGCCTGGATGCCTGAACATTTCATCATGTTCTCTGGTACTGATAGATAAGCGAATCGAACAAGTCGGGCAATGTCTACTTCGTACTTTTGAAGTGTTTCGTCGCGTTTCAGGTGTTCTAGATGTTCTTGTCCAACCTTTCCTTCAGCTGTTCAGAATCGCTAGTTTCTTCAAGAGGTATCGTCTGAAGTACATTTAAGGCGTCTCTTCACAAGTATTCAACGTAATTGGTCCAAGACGTGCTACCGTCAAACGTTGGGGCCTTGACTCGGGTAAAACTGCTTGTTGATTACAGGATTCCATTTGTTCGATCTTGTTTTCTTCTAGTGGAATATCTTCTGGTCTCAAATTTTCAATCTTCGTTTCTAGCTTCCTGATTTTCTTATCAATCGTTGTCATTCAACTGTCCATATTTAATTGTATCTTCTCATTCATCGTTGTCATCTTGTTCTCGATATCCAATTTGAGTCATGACATTATATTTTTAATGTCAATGACAATGTCAGATTTAAATGACAAAATATCCGCAGAAATATTGTTCTTCACAGTCAAAATCTGCTTGTCCATATTAGCCAATATGGTTTTTCAAATTCGACATACCGTCTTCATGGTCGATGTCATTTTTCGAAGTTGAAATATCGTTTTTCATAGAAGAAATCTAGGAGATCAAGGTGGAAGCTTCGTAAATAAATTATTTATAAATATTATAAATTATTATATTATTATTATATTATTAGTATATTATTATTATATTATTATTATAAATTATTTACTGGATCTGTACCATCACTTACCAGTGCCACTTTGAGTCTTTCTATAAATCTGCTCTTCTTACCGGACGTTTCCAGCTCGGGATTCTCCATTTCGGCTTTCTCAGTTCCGTTCCTTTCAGATCACCTTGTTATATCACTATGCATTCACAATATCTGACACCAATGTAATGTTTTTCCTATCTATTTACACTGTTTCTATTCGTGGACCAAATTTATAAACACTGTCTTCTATGTTCTTAATTCATTTGAGAACTTTACAGTACACTTAACTTACTCATTATAATTAACTTACTAGTATCACTTATATACTTTTTATTATACTTTTCTATTGCGTTCTGTTCACTATGAAATAACCAACCACGCTGCACAAATTGATTTTTATATCCAAAGCGAAATTCTAAGAAAACGAACCGCGACTTCGCCAAATATTAGAATTCTATTATAACCGGACAGGGCCGAGTTCATATCGGGGACGAGTTCGTAACAATATAGATTGTTCTTGAAGTAATGTAACTGTTAAGCTTAGAACAAAAAAAAACTATGTAACTTATGAACTTACCGTTTGGAACAGCAAATCCTATTTTTAAAACTGTGAAATATTTCACTTTCACTTCACTCACCCCACATATATTTATATAGAAAATAATCAAACTTAGTAATAATATTCTAAAGGTCGGTCGAATTGGTACTTAAAAAAGAGTCTTTCGGTAACTGTTCAGCCCCAAAGGAGAACTTATTATCCTTTTCTGATTAAAGCAACTTTCAATTAATATTTTTTGTAATTATGTACATCACTTACTCGTGAAAGAATAACTTTTTTAATAATGAGAGGTTATGATCGTAAAAAAACCATATGATGAGGTTCAATGATACATATCCAAATCGGAAACGAATTACCAAAACACCAATTTGGGAAAATGTTAAATTTTCTGAAAAATTTTACCAGAACTGGCCGAATATTAACCGTACCTAATGAGGAAGCTTGAACTTGAAAGTTATGAAGAAAATGGGGAAACTGCATAATAACATTATTTTAGTGACGGCTATATCTGTAAGATTATCAAAATCTATATCGGTTTATAATAAATTGCTGAGTAAACAGAACGAATTAGCAGAGTAATCGAAGAATTTAAATAAATTATTTTAGTTAGTTAAGTGATAGTGATAGGTGAATTATTTTAGGATTGGCAGGGTAAGAGGCAGTGTCCATTAATTTACACCTTTACAAATGAGTATGAAAAAAGTCTATAGCATACGAGTCTGGAGTATTATATAATGAAGTAGGCAAATCAACACACGTAGAAATATACCTCACGATACTTTAAAATTCTATTTACACGAATAAATTGTGAAACTTCAACAAAAAAAAAGTTTTTTTTGCAATACTTCAGTATAAAATATTTATACTGAGCAAATTCGACCCACGAGTAAAACTTAACCGCACTCCAAAAATGTTCTTAAGAGACTACTGTTGTTGAATCGTATGCAACACCTCAAACCGTTAGAGGATCCTTACTTTTTATTCATACCTGTGTTAGGACCTATGAAACGTAAAATAAGGAATATTAAAGTACATTACAGGTACTGGTAACAGCAATAGAACTTCTACGAATTGTCACTCCTAAAAGAAAAGAGTACCTAGTAGAGTACCCATTACACGTTCTGATATTTTTCCACAGTATCCTTGGCAATGACTTAGACAAAATCTGCGTCAAAGGTACATGGGTGATTCCGTTCTAACTGTGATATTCAATGTCCTGTATTGTTTTTTTGTACTAGTCATTAATTAATAATCAATTAATAAAAATTTTGTGTTAATTGAATAATTCTTAAGATATTTAAACATTATTTTTATACAATATAACTTGCCACTTAAAGAAAACTTATACTACATCACTTGAATGTCAGTACCGTGTCATGTCCATTCCTAGAATTTACCGATAAATTATTAATTTTTTTTGTCGTAACAAATGATTTAAACTAATTACCTTATAAATTCTAATGTTTATGATCAAACTGAGGAAAATTGATGCACTTGTTGTTTAATATCTTAAGTTACCATGTCAGTACCGTGTCATGTCCATTCCTAGAATTTACCGATAAATTATTAATTTTTTTTGTCGTAACAAATGATTTAAACTAATTACCTTATAAATTCTAATGTTTATGATCAAACTGAGGAAAATTGATGCACTTGTTGTTTAATATCTTAAGTTACCATGTCAGTACCGTGGATAAATGAGTCAGTACCGTGGAACTCAAAATCCGACATTTGTGTCTTGCTCGTGATACTTTGAAGTTGTAGTAAATTCCTCTTAGAGTTTTATTTTTACAGTAAAATAGATGAATAATATGCATAAAAAAGTTAGAAAAGTTAAATTTTAAAATCTTGAAATTTTGAATACAAAAAATCACAGTTAGAACGGAATCACCCACATAAAGATCTTTTAAAAGTGATGTTTGAAAAGATTGAGAAAAATCTATCGCATTATGTATCATTTTAAATGTAATGAAATCCACAGTTGTCCAATAAGAGCTCTCACTCTAACCCGCAGGTTTCCACTGTCTTACTTGCACTCGCACGGACACGTTTTTCCCTCTGGCAGAATGTTTGTGATGAATATTTATTCTGGCACTGTATATTATCAAATGTTTATTTATTTTATTCATTCTGTTGAAATTTGAAGGCTGACGAAATGACATGGATTTTTTTATAACTATTCATATCGTTCTGTCAACAATTAGGAGAGATGTAAATGATCTGATTTATTACACACTACCTCACACTCACCACACGTCCTTCAAACACATTTCTGATCAGACTCTATTCGCGGACTAACAAGTTAAGAAGATGCTTCAAAAGTTCTAGGCTGTTCGGAAACAGTTTGCGGACTGTCACAAACAGACCAAGTTCGAGTTCTGTTTTTGTCCTGTTAGCTTGGTGTAAACACGGCTTTAGAGAAAGATATAAACTACACTTATGCCAATACTTTCAAGTTGCATCATACTCGCAGACAAAATCTAATTTCGCCTAAAACAATTTTAATAGATAAACCAGTCAAATTAACTTGTTTAGCAAGTGAATGATGAACAAATAAAGTAGTTTTACAGAAAAATATATATTTTCTCAATGATTACGAAGCTACCCCACTGTATAATATTTGGAGAGTAAATAAAGGAAAAAGGTTTTCGTAAGTTTCCAAAAGATTGAACAGTTTTTGCTAGAACCCAATTATTTTTTTTTCTCAATTTATATTGAATCTTACATTTTTTATCGGTACTCAAAAATTCAACAACATAACTTCCTGGTACAGGATAAACATCTAATTGGATAGGCCAATAAAATCGCTCTACACATACTGTGTAGATAAAATTATGTTTTTTTGAACTAATATAGTTGCACAAGAAAAAGTCGACAAAATATTTTAGAAATGGAAAAATGAAGTGAATCGGGCAATAGAAGAGAAAATAATATAGTTGTTTTTAAAATCGTTTTTACAGCACTTTTCAACAGACATGTGTATCATTGTAAAAGAAAAAGATTGTATATTGAGACTCAGATGTCAGTATAATCACAAAAACTTTTTTAAAAGCTCATTCATCAATTGATTGAAAAAAACTCATTCATCTTATTTCCCTTCCTACATAACAAGTGAATGATCAAGAGACAGCAATAATTCAATTAAGAGATGTCAAGGATGTGTGTGCATCGATTATGTTATCAAATGGGATTTAACATGAATCTTCAACATATCAGTTTACTCTATATACTCGTATTATAACTAAAAATATATCTCCAAGTGAACAACATTTTTTGTGGAAAATATATTACAGATTACGTAATATTTGTCAATTACAATTGGACATGGTTATGTTATAATAACAGGAAAAATCACAAATCTGCTAGAAATTTAGTAAGTAAACTATCAGATGT
The DNA here is from genome assembly GCF_026250575.1 of Diorhabda carinulata. Taxonomy (NCBI): domain Eukaryota; kingdom Metazoa; phylum Arthropoda; class Insecta; order Coleoptera; family Chrysomelidae; genus Diorhabda; species Diorhabda carinulata. The sequence continues at coordinate 8,342,823 of NC_079472.1, read as the reverse complement.
GACTAAAACAAAGACTATTATCTCTACAGCTTATTAGTTTTAGAGAAAATGATGCTCATAAGATTTGACGTAATTTTTGTAAAAATGCATGATATGTTAACATCAATATAATCCTATGAAAAAGCAGGCAATAATAAACCAAGTGCATTAAATACAAAAGCTCTGGTAGAAGAGAGCCGGCGGTATTCCTGGATGTGTTCTTGATGACGTTTCATATGACGGACGCAGACTTGAGTCTAAATAAAAGTACAACGAGCTGTTGAATTTCATTTGAGTGTAAAAATGTTTTATATTAGATTCGAATATAAATATTCAGAAGATCGATAAAGTATATCACAAAGCAGTATTCTGGACTGTCTCTCACATACTTTTGTTATACTACTGAGGAAACAAACTACAGTAGCCATATTTTAAGATAACACATGTGTACTGGCAGTTGGTGGAACAGAACAAGAAAATAACTTCAAGATACATTGAATTGAGTTAATACTATGATGAAAAACTGAAACATTAGACTTAATAAGAGTAAATATTACGTGTAAATGAACATACCACTTGAATGCTTATGTGCGTGCCGTGTCATATTTCCTTGATAAGACGTTAAATCGGCATATTCAGTTAAAAACTCTGCAAATATATATCTTCATTTGAATATTCGACAGGTTCAATTCTTTCAACATATCGGCTGCCCTGCTCATACTGCACGGAGTATTACTAGATTACTGCTAAATTCACAAATCTTACAATAATCCTTTTTTTAATATAGGAATAAGGATAAAACGAAAAGATCAGAAAAATGGAAACTTATATAAGGTAACATTTTTTCATTAAATAATTTAATTACTTGACTATCATTTCTACAGAGTATCACAGTTTATAATAGCGATATACAAAAAATATACTTGATAAATCTAGATGTACCTAACTTAAACAATCAACGTGTAATATCGATTTGTTTATCCAAATTATTTCATTTCAAAACATGCTAGAGAGTGAGTTAAAATGTTAAAATTCATCATAATTTTTAGTAAGATCAACGTAAATTCAAGTCCAAGAACCCCAACCATAAAAGTAGGTTCTGAAAAAAAAAAACAGAAACATTTTTTTTTAAATATGTTCAGGGGTGTCCCCTGGATGTAAATCCAAGTATCGCATCATACGACAAAACTTGTAAGGATCATTATTGTAGATAATAATATCTGCCATCTTTTTTATTCGAAACTTTTTTTTGTTTAACGCAAAGGTTTCTAATTATAACGCTCCAAACGTTTTCCAATATGGTTTTTGCTAAATATTTAGTTAATGATAAATTGAAAAGCATAAAATTTTCTATGAATTTCATTGGAAACCTATGCGTTATACAAAAAAAAAGTTTCAAATAAAAAAGATGGAGAATATTATTATCTACAATAGAGATTTCAACAATTTTGGACACCCCTGAACATATTCATAAAAAATTACCTGTTCCTGTACGTTTTTTAGAAAAAAAACCCGGCTCTTGGCCTAAAATATGTAATTTTTTCTTATCAAAGTTATCCTATAATCACGATTTCTGTACACCTATGATTGGTCTATTTGTTCTTCCCTTGAACCCGAAAAGGTTTATTTTTGAAATATGAGTCACTATACAAATTTGCCATATTCTATCAATGAAATACCAAAGTATATACATTTGAATATACGAGATGTGGCTATTAAGAACGAGACTAGGGTCAAATGTTATCGACTGTCAGCTGTTTAGCCTGAATATCGTGTCTGTAGACAAACCAGTATAGCCGTTGCCTTTATTTGTATAGGGGCTGTTTTTTCATTTTCTCGTAAAGATCGACGTAAAATTGGAGAGACGAATAGTGAAATTCCACATTAAATTTTAAAAAAGGGCAACTAAAACTTATAATTTATGGAAAAAAGTGAATTGGAATAGATATTTGTCGCGTTCACGAGTTTTTCAAGATGGCTAAGAAGATTCGGTAAGCTATATTGTGCGATGTTAACGGATTGCTAAATCTAGAGGGATTTGCAAATAATATGTGCGGTGATATTATATGAGAATTTCAACATGCAAAATGTGTATGCAAAATTGGTGTCTAGAATACTCACATACGAATAACAAGAATCTCACAAAATTGATTGTATGAATGCAATTAAAAATTACTTACACTCATTAGAACAGGTTATAACGTATGACGAATCAAATCAAAGGAACAAAATTTGAGTTTGTGGAAGCTGTGAAAGAAAAACCGGCGCGCATCATGAAAGAACTGTTTTGAATTAGCAAAAAACCACATGAAACAATGTAGGGATGAAGTAAGGGTTTTTATTGATGGCGATAATGAATATGTATACAAAATATAAAAACAGAATAACCTAACCTAACCAGGGTGGTTATTTAAAAGCGACACCTCGTATATTCCGAGCTTCCAAATACCTATGTATTTATCATAAAAATAATTCATTATTAGATAATTATGATATTTTGAATTTTATGTAAAATAATGAACTCAAGAAGAGTTGGGTATTCTATATTCTTTTTCGCAATCCAATATTTAATATCAACTGATTCATTAATCACAATCTAATAAATTGGAAATATTCAATCAGTTTTTTAATAATATAGTTTTGAAACTTCGCGATAAATGGAAAAGACAATCTATAACATGAAATCAATTTAAACGTGAAACCCTTTAACATCCGTCTTAAGTTGTCTTTATTTCTCTCAAAAGTTTCTTAGAAACAAAGAAACCTTCTTCTAAACTCAAACAATAAAAATTGTCCGAATTTGCATAGTACAGCCTCCAAAGATTTGGTTGTTGACAAGACGTGATCGAAACCCGAATAAAAGGAGGAAACGATTTCTCAAGTAATGCTGAGTCCAGTTATTTGTTCCGGCTTTCCATTACAAAACAAGAAGTGCTTCTCTGTCTCATATTTTATTGTCATAATTCGTTGAATCATCAGAAATCATTGTTGATTCTCAATTCTCAGAAGTGGAAATTTGAATTAAAACAAATATCTGTATAGAATTTGAAAAGCTCTGTAATGATTTATTTGTATTTTGATTATTGTTCTCTATTGAAACAGTTCATTTTTGTTTAGATGAAATTGAATTCATCAATTCATTGAAAAGATATTTTTGTCGAAAATGCCAACGAATGGTGTGAATATATCTTTTATAAATTTGAGAATTTTGACTAAGTTTGTACTTTACAATCAATATAGTGAGTAAAAATTAGCGTGCATATGAAAGATGATATAATTTTTCGTGATTAACGTTATTTAGCTAGAAAATCTGTGAAAATTGTTTACCAAGCAAGAGCTACGTGGAGTTATAAGCTTTTCTTGCAAAGGGAAACAATTGGGTCATTCATGTTAATAAAAACAAATGATTAATCTTTTTGTTACGATTTTATTATTTTGGGTTTTTGTTAACATTTATAAGGAACCTAACAAAAGGTTATTGATTAGAATTTGATATCTAAGTGCAATTGTCTTGGCTGGATTGAATTATTTTTAATATAACAATAATCACGCACAGTTTCAAATCCTGATGGTACAAAAGCTATGGATAAAAATCTTAGAAATAGAATACTGTTTCTGGTTACTAGTGAACAAATTTCATACTTTCTCTATGTATGCTTTCATTTGCCTTTTGAAAGTTTTTTAGTTTGTAATGAAAGAAACAACAATTTGATAGATTTTAATTTCATTTATATCTGACGAACTGGTTTACTGGCGTAGATCATGATGCCTGTCCTGTTCTATTATGGTAATAGAATATAAAGTTTGTCAGATGCGGCTTCCATTTTGTATATACAGGGTGATTGATTAGAGCGATAACAGTCAGTTCCTCCTTTGTTCTTTGAGGAATCAATTTGAAAATTCGAGCAATTATAGCCATCTCAAGTCTTCATCTTTCAAAATTATTCACAATCTTACAAGGTGTTCCAGAATGCTGTGCCATTCTTTTTAAATGAAATATATTTTATTGCATATTTGTAATCAGCTTGAACCCATTACATAATATAGGATTGGATTGAGATGTGTTAAACGAGGTAATTGAAATTATCATCAATTTTTTAAAAAATAGTGAAAAGTTCAATACCCTATAAAATGAAACAATGAGGATTTGTTGTGGCCAAAGCATTCGAATAGTAGTGAAAAGTATCGGAAATTATTTATTTTTTCAATTCTTCTTCTTCAAGTACCATACACTTTGCAGCGTGTAGGTTTTCTCTTGTCCAAAACTTCTAATCTATTATCTGAAGGTACTCCTTTTCTGCACGACGAATAATTGCTGCTGCACCCTGAATGCCACCAGGACGTAAGCAATATTCCGTAGCCAGGAATATTGCTTACGTCCTGGTCCTCTCCTTCTGTCGATCTTTCCCGTCAGCATGAGCTTGAGAGTTGAATATCTCAGCAGGATAAGATACTTATCGTTGCTTAATAACCGCGATCAGTTCTCTTTTCACACCCGCTATCTTCAGTACTTCTTCATTCGTCATGTACTCGGTCCATGGAATCCGTAGAAGTCTGCGCAACAGCCACGTCTCCACACTATACAAAATATATCATTTCATCACCCTTAGAAACTTATCAAACTTTGTAAAGCTGTTTTTACAATAGCTATCTGAGTTTCAACTTCCTCGTCGCAATCCCATTTTTAATTTAACATACATTTAAGGTATTTAAATTTATTAACTCTTTCTATGTTATTTCCATTGACAAGTAATTGAGCTTCGCCGTGTTGTTGTCTGCCTATGAACATTAGTTTGGTTTTATGCGCGTTTATTGTGAGTCCGTATTTGGTTCCAATTTCGTTGACAGAATTTACTAGCTCTTGTAGGTCTTCTACGTTGTCGCCCAGTATTGCAGTATCGTCGGCATACCTAATATTATTTATGAGAGTTCCATTTACTTTAATGCCTTTTTGATGGTCTTTTAATGCCAACTGAAAAATTCGTTCTACGTATATGTTAAATAGCATGGGTGAGAGTATGCATCCCTGACGGACTGCCCTAAGTATCTGAAGGTGTTCCGTAGTTAGAGAGCCGCTAGTTCGAAGTTCCGCTGTTTGATCTGCATACAGCTTTTTTATGATCCTGATGTCTTTACTATCAATATCAACATCCTTTAGGATGTCAAACAATAAGTCATGCCGAATGGAGTCAAACGCTTTTTGGTAGTCTATGAAGCAAACGAAGACATCTTATCTCTGATCATAGCATTTTTAGATTGGTAACTGCATACAGAATAGTGCCTCCCTAGTACCTAGCCCGTTTTTAAACCCAAACAGAGTTTCACCATTAACCTCTTCGCACTCTTCAAATATTCGTTTGTCCGTTGGACTTTCGTAACTATTTACATCTATCCTTCTGTTATCGTAAAATAGATTCTGAATGTATTCCTTTCAGACACTGCACAGCTCCTATGGCTCAGTTATAATTCTGTTATTTACCCTAATCGAGTCGATGGTGTTTTTACTGAAAGTTCCTGTTACCTCCTTTAGTTTTCTATGAAAATTGACAGAATCATGTTTCCTATGTAGTTCCTCCACTTCCTCACACTTGTCAGCTATCCACTTGTTTTTCGTCTCCTTCATTTTACTACGTATGGTCCTATGCATATTGTTATATTTTTATTGGTCATGTTGTAGTTTTCTTCTGTTATCCATGGCTTTTTAGCTTCCGTTTTCGGGAACCCTAATACTTTCACAGTTGGTTGCTGTATTTCTGTTTTGATTATGATCCAACATTCTTCCGCGTTCATGACTGGTGGTAATTTTTCTTGTAGTTGGTTGTTGAGTTCTTCTTATTGTTTTTCCTTTGAACCTAACGTCAGCGATTAGTGGATTATGGTCAGAACCGATATCTACACCAGGCCACTCTTGTCATGTTGTTCTGAAAACGTGTGTTTATCATTATATCTGATATGATTTCACACAATTCACACAATTCAAAGTTACTTACATTATGAAGCATTTTTATGGAAATATTAAGAAACTCATTTCGTATTCCCTCCATCACATCATCCCTTTTTGCTGGAGGTATTTTGTCTTCATTCTTAATGTGACCTTAGAAAATAAGTCCGTTTTATTTAAATCTGGTGACCTTGGTGACTAATGAACTTGACCATTTCTTGCGATTCATTTTTTTAGAAGTAGTTTCAGTTTACCATTACTTAATTGATTGGCGTAATCTGGTTACCAGCTTGCAGAAATCACATACTTTGACGTGTACGAAGTGGGACTTCTTCCAATAAAAGAGGTGATTGATTTACAGGAAAATTTAAATGAATCTTAGCATTCAAATTGTCTTAAAAAAATGGTCCTACTACATATTCACCAACAATACCTCATCGCAAGTACAACGACCATCTCGTTTGATTGTGTTACTACGTGATATGAATTAGCTGATGAAAAATAGTGAAAGCTCTAACATACTCGAAAATGTTGTGGGTTGATTAATTTCTTGCAATTCCAACAAACATAATACTAGTCTTTTTCCAAAATCAACTTTAGTTGATTCCTGCTGCAAGTCAATGTGTTGAAGATGCATTTTGTTCTGGCTAAGATTCTTTTCTCTTGTAGGTTGCCACCTCTCAAGAAAAAGTTCATGGTATACTTTTGCTGATAGTAAGGCGTTTTTATTGCATCTTCCCACTATCCAGATCATATCAATCCTTCTATCACTAGTAAAATTCATTTTTGCCCAAGTCAAATTCTTCACGCTAAAAAATGTATTAAGCCGCTAAATCAAGAAAACAATAATGTACCTATTTTCATGTCATGTCATTGTCAAATATCAGTTCCTGACAGATAAATCACTGCTAATTCATGATTAATTGTCAAAGGATTAGATAAAGGTGCATATCTTAAGAACTAATAATTTTAGATATAGGAAATACTTCATGAAAAAAATATTTATAGTAGTATTTTTGATACTCACATAAAATACAGATTATAATTATTAGTATTAGTATTCTGATTTTTCCTATATCAGATTCAATGAATATTAGCTTGATAAATAATTTTCCAGAATTTTCACTACTATTCGAATTCTTTGGCTACAACTAATCTTCATTAGTGAATATATTATTGTAATTGGGGAGGAAATGATATGGTACAGTTTATAAGATTGGGAATATTTTTTAAATAAATAATAATGGCTATAATCTCCGAAATTTACAAATTGATATCTCAAAGAATAAAGGAGTCACTGAACTTTATCACACTAATCATTCACCCTATGGCAGCAATCTATTGATATTGTTTTTTATAACTTATTTACAGTATGTTATGGCCGTTTTTATAGACTCAATTTATCTAGAAAGGCATTTTTGTTTGTTTACATTCTGGAACCGAATTATAGAGAAATCTGTTTTGCGTAAATAGGCGCTTGTTTATTAGCGAGAGTCAGTAAATAATCTGATGTCATTCCGAACCATTCCCAATAGACAAGTAAACGGTGTGATGTAATAATATAATTTATTAAGAATTATATTAGTATACTTAAAGTGAGTCTAAGTAAATTAAGTGAGTAAGCATGAAACATTGTGTATAAATTCAATCCACAGTTAAAAAACCGTTTGAATAAATTCAAAGAAAAACATTTCAATTACATAAGTGTACTTAATATGATTGTATAAATAAATTGAGGAAGCAAGGAACATTGTGATAAATTCACTTCATAGCTAAAAACTGTCTAAATAAATTAGAAGAAAAATATATGACAATCCTGCTTTCCCCCAGCATCAATCACAATCAAACATCACGGTAGTCAATGATGTTGAAGTAACCTTGATTGATCTGTCTCCAGAGTTTGAAAAAGTTCTGTCTGAGAGTCTTTTTAAAATAATTTTAGAAAGTCAATATTAGTTGATCCCAATAATGCTTGAAGGGATTGAGGTAGTGCTAAATCCCTGATACCGTGAAAGCAATATCATTCAACAACTGGAAAGCCACATAAAATAAATATGTGTCTAGTAAGGTTGTTGAGAAAGTGATGGCGAGATGCTGCGTACAGGGTGGAGTTTCAAGCTAAACCCTATGCTGTCTGGTCTGACAACTTAATTCCTAATTTAAACAAAGTAGTATATTAAGGTTTATACTGACGACTTCGTTATTCGTAGCTCAGGAAAGAACGTTACCGCTCTGCGAAATTCCATGATAAGGAGTTTGTGTCATCTAGATCACTGGTGTCATTCTGAAGAGCTTAAGATTAACTAAAAACGGATTTGCTTAGCTCAGAAAGCAGAGCTATTTTGAAAATTACAGCAGAATTTGTGTCCTCTAGGCTTGAGTTGTTTGAGTGCCTAGTCACACGGGTGACAACGGTGACTATTTGCTCACCAGACAAAACCACCAGTGGAAACATTCGTGCTGTAACGAAAGTGCTATCATATCATTAATAGCTATGCTCACAGAACAATCTCCACTGCTATGGATAGTTACATTTCACATGAGGTAATTTAAAACACACATAGATGTGCTTGTCTGCTTTTTTCTTTTAGAAATGTAGTGGCGCATTTACGTTTTATCGACAGTCATAAAATGACGCAAAAAAATTGACTCATTTAGCTTGAACGGCGTCAAGAAGACTTAGGAATTAGGAATCATTTGAATGCACTTGAATGCACTTTTGGTTCAGCATGAGTGAATGTAGCACCCAACTCGCGCATGGACTATTCAATATTCAAAATTGGATGTGGTCTTATTGTTTTTCAAAGTATTCTCCAATAAGATCAATACATTTTTGCATCCGTTTGAACCAATTGTTAAAGCATGTTTTTCATTCCTTCCATTCCAATTAAAGTACCTCGAAAACATGTAAATTGAACTTATTTACCGCTTCTTCAGGTGTAGGAAAACGTTGAACTCGCAATTCATTCTTGATCTACTGGAATAAGAAGGAATCATTGGGTACTAAACCAAGACTGAACGGCGGATGACTCATCAATTCGATGTTTCGACTGTTCGAAAACGTTTTTGTTCGTACTGATGTGTGAGAGCTGGAATTGTGGTGCTGGTCAATGATTCATCTGATTTTTTCGAACACCTCTGGAAAACAAAAGTACCATTCAGAATTCACTGTTGTACGCTGCTCTAATGGAACGTTGGCGACTGACGTATCTAGTTATTTAGAAAAAGGCGACCATTAGCTTCGAAGTGCTTCGTGCGCGAACAACTCTTGTTGGATTTGGCTCTTCTTACAAGATATCTTTAGGTTGAGGTTGTTACCAAGCTACAATGGTCGAGTTATAGGAAACTCAACCGAACATTGTAAAATCATTTCAAGCCGACTGTTATCCAGAATATGAAAGTTGTTGTGAAAGATATTGGTACTGATAAACTTGAACGACGTTATAAAAAAAATGATTTTTACCATACCTAGTACGAAGAGTCTTGAAACCGTAAAATATGGAAGATGAACTCATTAGAATGATTCAAATTTTTTCTCTTACAATTTTCTTATGAGATGAAGCTCTTACCGTATTTGGCATCTTTTGCATAAATTTGAAACAAATTCAAAACATTATATCGAGATAATTTTTAAAAAATTTTTATTAGCTGAATCCATACATTCATTTGAATCATTAACTTAACCGTCTAATTTGTTCGTAATTTGCAGAAATACTTTAAAATAGCTTACCTCAATCATTCACACTTCTTCCTCTTCTTCCCTAATAAATTTCCGAAATCCAATCTGGCACAATCAAATTATAAATGTCTGTAATTTATTCAATTATTCAACTTGTATATTGTGATCCTAAAAATATAAAATCCCGAGCGCGTCCTCGTACAAATAGGTCTGCCTGATATTCTACGAAAGACCGGTCCTAATGAAAATGTTGGTTGTTAAACACTCTGGGAATACAAACAATTCTTAAATACATTTGGAGCTCTTAGAACGTGTTTTCGTTTAAATTTATCTACCGACAGAAAAATGGAACAAGGTATAAAATTCTTCGGAATAAAATTAATTTAAAGTGAGTTAAGATATAATCAAAATAGAATGATTAAAAGGAACATATTTAGACAGAATGTTACTAAATTCAGAAATATGAAGTATATAATATGAAAACTGGGAAAATATTAATGACCTCAATGTATATTTTCATGATAATTAACGTTTTGAATATCAGAAAACAAAAACAACTAGTAATGAGAAAGTTTGAACTCATAGTTGGTGGCCGCTATGCAACCACTCTTCTGGAATACATTTTAAACTATTCATTGAGCTTTGAAAATTTATATGTATTCAGAGATCTTCTGTTTCCTTCAAGTTACTTGTAATGTATAACAGTCAAGTATATTAAGCGGATACTGTTTTCATTCCTAAGAAAAATCATACCTGAAATATGTCGTAAGAGAACAATTCAATTTGATAAAGTTGTGCCAATGATTCTTTCGTATAAACTCGAACTTCAAAATCAATTATTTTTAAATTTTTGTTAATGTTAGAACGGTTTCTATAGAATTCCGGCAGACTGTACTACAGTCGTGGAGATATTCAAAAGTATATTTGAATTTCAGTTGCGTTTAGATCAGATTCTAAGTATAAGCATAAGTATAGTCTAAACTATGGAGACTATAGACTTCATGTGCATGGTGTATAGTGTCTGAATAAAGATTCATAAAGGACAGTTTGGCGTGGACATATTTGTTACTTTTTGTATATCCATTACTTTCTTTTTACGGATATCACTTAAAAATATTTATTTGGAAATTTGTTACTCTTTAGAAGTACATAATTTACATAATTCTTCATAAAATTTTCCGAAACTACAATTTTTTATTGTAAATTACAGATAACAATAGAGATTACAGATACAATTTTAAAATTTTCTCTCATTTTGAATTATACTGTAGGGGAAATAGTGAATATACAAAATTAAGAAATGAAATTATAATTAAAATAGCTGTTGAGCCCTATAAACTTTCACTTTTAGAAGTTACCTACATTGTTTGTTGTGTCTTTTCCATAGTATTTGATTTCTACAAAATAATGCCACGTCTTCGGGGAAGAGCAAAAAATATTGGTCGACGTTCTCATAATACGCAAATGGTCCATAACAACCGACTGAACACAACAGTAGAGTAACATAATCAACGTCTTCGTGCTAATACATTAAGACAACGAGAGGCGCGTCAACGAAAGGCGCTCACAGAGTAAATGAGCGACAGCGGATGTAACATCAACGAGCACTGGCACGAGCATCGTTTAATCGCCCTGAAATTGGTAGTATGGACAAAGAATGTCATGCTTTCAAATATAAAGGTGAATCGGCCGGTTTATGTTGCGCATCTGGAAAAATTTCACTGCCATCACTAAATCCACCTGCCACCAGAACCTTTGAAATCGCTATTAGCTGGAAACACATCTCCATTAACGTTGTTTTTGCGTAAAATCCGTAAATTTAATTCTTGTTCTACGTTGCGTGCCCAAGAGTGGGAAAACCATCGAATTTATTTGTTTATAACTCTCAAGGATTATACAAAAATATTGTACATCCGATGGCATTAGGATAATTTCAGTATTTGTAGATAATTAACTCTAAGAATAAATCCCCGTTATGGAATAGTTTAAGATTCAACCTTTTCACCTTCAATTAACAAGTTTTTATTCAACGCAGCTTCTACATTCAACATCTATGACGGCATACTAATACACTTACTCCCACGGTATCGATTGGTTAAATTGTGATAAATATATATGAATGACGTTAGATATTGTAATAAGTTTCTGATAAAAATTTACATCAAAACGGTCTAATTGTTACAGCTAATTTTCAAAAGTTTACATTTAAGACGTGGGACTGTCTGGTCCGCTAGTTATAATAAATACAGCAATAGCTAATAACCGATCCGAATTTAAATACAAGGCAATTTCAAAAGAATTATTTTGTACTGATATTATTTTTCGATTTTTGAGCTTCTTCAATTAAGATGTATACAATAAATTACTTGATACATCTTTCTGTTTGTTATTTATTTGAATAAAGAAAACAGTTACGTCTATCTGGTAATATTCATATTAATAATACTAGTTATTCTATCTCATTGCAATGATAAGAAATGATGCTATACTTTTTGGGGTATCTTTGATAGTTTCTTTTGTTTATCAATATTTTCTGTAGTTTGTGTTTGGATTCTGTTTTTTGATTCTTATTCTTATTACTGCCGAGCTTTAGAATTTTCTCGTTTCGGGCTCGACTAGTTCCAGTTTATCAAATAAACAATTGAAATCAACAAAAAAAATAGTGGATGATTCATATACCATTGGATAATTTGAATCAAGTCCACAATTATCTTAGGAACTTATTCAGGAACTCACTGTCTGGCGCGAGCTCTCATAACCAGTTATTTAGCGTCCGAATGTGACATCCTTTGGTACAAAACAACAATAGAATACTTTTAGTTTATAACAATTATGACGATTTCTTCGGAGTATTAAAAATAATCAAATTTCTCAGAGGAATAAAACCAAATAATGACATTCGTTTACACAAAATATGAGTTGAATCCTATTACGTTCTTGTTGATTTTTTCATATTCCTCTGGGACAAAAAGTATCTTCGTGTTGAATAAGAAATAAACAATCTGCTCTAATAATTCCATCCAATTAAGTTTTTCATTTTTCATGTAATCAAGTATAGGACATTTCTCATATTATTGGGTAAAGGAAATTCCTTTTTCGTTAGTTGATAAATCAATTATTTGTTGTATAATTCACAGATACTGATGAAGAGTTACTTTGGAATACTCGTGCATATAAGATGTTTGCTCGTTAAGCTTTGAGATAGACCACTGGAAACGAATATTTATAACTGAATATGGCTTCATTGTTATTCAAGATATTATCCTTCAAGATACTACAATTCTGCATGCTTCTAAACTAATTATCGCAGCATTTGTTCCATTCCGTTTAAGGTACCTATAAAACATGTGATTTGAACGCATTCATTCAATGTTTTTACTGTTCAAAAGCGGTGTTGCCTAAACTGATGTGTGATAGCTCCCATTGTCTTGGTGAGGAATGATTCGTTATATGCGATTGGTTTACCTGGTTTTTTCGCTAAATTCTGGCGAAAAGATGGTGGTGTACCATTTAAAATTGACTGTTCTTTGTTGCTCTGATGGTATGGATGCGACATGTCCAGTTATTTGAAAAAACAGGCAACCTTTTGCTTCGCATTGCTTCATATACGTTTAACTTTTGTTAGATTTGGCTGGTCTTGATGTTTAGGTTCGGGTTCATATGCATAGATCCATGATTTTTCACCTGTCATGATTTTATAACGTCTTTGGAAGCACCGCGTGTGAATTTTTTCATCAATCGTCGCGAACTTTTTTTTAACGATTGTCAAATTGCGGTATCTACCACAAGGTCCGATTTTGGACGACCTTCACGCAATTCACCCTATAGCGATGTGCGATTACGATTGAATTCGGAAAACCAGCGAAGCACGGTAGCTCGAGATGGTACTTTATCATCATAAGTCGAAGCGAGTTGATCGGCAAAGAGTTGGTTTAATTCACGTCGAAACTCATAGAAAATTATCGCACGAAACTGTTCACTAATTGATTCCATTTTTGATCAAGAGGAATGTTTCAAGTATCTGTAAACAATTCAAATAGCAGTCGTATGACAATACGTTATATGTACGTTCAACATTAAAAATATCAAACTTTATTATCACAATGTCAGATTTGACATATTCACATGAGTGTTGCCATATTTCAAAACTTAAGTAGTAACCCTCGTAGAATGAAATGTCGTCTTTTCGTTCCAGGTAAGCTTTTGTTGATATTTTGTGATAGCAAGTTTTGTTATTGATTTGAAGCTAGTATCTCAGAAGCAGATCTATCATAACAATAATCAATAGAATAGTAGAATCAGTTTATTTTTTCCTTTTAAAAGTTCTTCTTCGTCTTGTAACATCGTTAACGCTTATTTTTTTTTGCTCGAGTCACAAATCTCCTTCATATTAGGAAAACTATTTCTTATTTCATTCATATTGTGGTTGGGATTTTAACTTTCTTGTTTGCCGCTATCTCTCTCAGTTTTACCAAATCTAATGAATTAACATAGCATTTTTCGTATATCTACTACCATCTTTCTTGCGTATTATATCTCTAAGTTGAAATAATACAAAGAATTGCGAATTTTCTGTGAATAAATCATAATTTTTGTCAACGGAAATTATATGGAAGGAGACTTATTGTTTGGAAGAGTGTCTCGTGGAAACTAAATTATTCTCTACTCTTTTTCGACTCGATATTCTTAAAATCAGTTAGAACAAGTAATTAATGATTCCATTTCAATTCCAATAAGTGCCCTTCCAAACAAAAAAAAAAACAAATGATTGTTTTTCTAATGAAGATTTATTTTACCTCGAGATATGAAGAGAAACATTTTACCTCTAAGCTCAGAATTTTTCTTGACAATCTGAAAATTTATATCCTTTCTTATGTGTTACGTTATCCGTCCAGGATTCTCGTTATATATTATTCAGAGATTCTTCTACATTCCGGTTATCTGAACTTTTATTGAATAGCAGCTCAAAGCATTGAGAGAAAAACGACGCAATGGATAGGTATATATAGGTATATATAGATGCAGAAAACTTTCATTTTTCACTAATTCGAACGTGAAATTGGTAAGTATAGAAAAAACAAAATGTATGAAAACTCATCAGCACGATAATTGTAGGTTTTTTCTCTCTGTACTTTTTTGTCTGTTGAGATTATTGATTTTAATCTAAATTTGTAGCATTGGATTGTTAGAAAACTGAGTTTTTCGCCAACCTTTAAAAAATGATCGTCTATTCACTTATTGATACGGCACCGTACGACAGTGGTTTTAATAATGTTCGTGAATTTACGATTTAATAAAAACATAGGCGCCTATCACAATAGATTAGACTAAGTAACACTTTTAACCATTCATCTATTGTACCGTGCTAGCATCTGCTCAATTTCCAAAAATTCACAGGGTTCGTGTTATTCACATTTGCTTGTTTTTGTGAATGGAAGTTGTAAGAAAAATTGAACAACATTCTCTATTGATCAATGGAATGCCTGTTTTCCAGGATCGACATATTCTCATGCAGCTTGAGACAAAATACGGAAGGAGATATACCTTAATGTACAAATCCTCATCCAATATGATACTAGCCAGCAGCAATTGAATTTATCATTTTTCCTCACGTCACTCTAGGATAGTTTAAGTTACTGAATGATTATTCAAATTCACTATCAACAATCCACTATCTTTATGTTTCCTTGCTTCAAATGACACAATTCGACAATCTACCCATGAGTACCAATGACATAAATGAAATTATTATCTAGCTGTACATCCTTTCAATTGATTTTCTCATTTTACCGTTGTAATGGATGTCAGAAAATGATGTCATCATTGCCAAAAACCTAAAAAGTATTACCAACGGGTATTTCTTGATCTTATCAATTAATCTGTACAGATCAAACTGCAGTGAATTCTGAACTAATTTAAAAATAATAACCAACTTGTTTTAGAACATTTATATTTATTTAAAAAAAAACGTGGAAAAAGTGAAAACATGTTGCAAGTGAGTTGAAAAATAAAAAGAAATGGTAAAATCTGGTTTCCAGAATAAGGAAATAGACAACGCACTCCGAACAAACCTACTTACAGTAGTCTAGAAAGCAACAATCCGGTAGAAGAAGAAACGGGAGTCGAGGATTTATAGTCAGGTCCAGCTAGAACCAGGGAAACTGATAGCTACAAACGGTAAGATAATTGACCTTTACGGATATTTCAAATGAAATTGTTTTTCTTAAGGAACAAACAGAAGCAGAATCGCGAGATATTTATACATTAGGTTTGCTTAAGACAGTTTCCTCAAGATCTTTCATTACTAACTGTGTTATAATACTTGACATGGATACTTCCATGACACAACCATTGATTTGTTTAAATAATTCGTTTTGAGTATGCCAGTATATTAACAATTGTAACAGGAATCCTTGTGAAAAAACTACATGTAACGAAATAAATACATTTCGTCTGATTTCTGACAATTTCTTCTTTAAAATCCCATGTTGTTGATATCCATACTTGGTCATTAGTTCCACTCAGATACATTGAATATTGCATAAACATTTGGCTGTCTAAAAGATTTGTTCGCGGCGTCATAATTTGCCAAACCTTAAAAAAACTGATGATGATTGGTGCAAAGAAATGCTGAAGAAATACAATTGCCTTGCATCTAAGCATATGGATCCCAACCTAAACATTAATCGACTGTATAGGTCTTTCAAGACGGCTAAGTTCAACAAGAATTGTTCGCGCACCTGTTCATCTGATAGCGAAATAAAGTTGTTATTCCCATGATCGAATGGGATTATTACTTTTTTTTCGATGTGAATTCAAAAGAGCCTCTTCAATTTATTTGTAAGTTGTCTTATCTTCTGATTTCATAGAAATATTTCCATTGGATTTATCTGCTTTCAAAATTCAAAAATGTTTGCTTTGTATGATAAATTCTTAGTATTTAGTTATTTTTTGAGCTTTGATATTGCTCTGTCGTTTTTTGTGTATCAATTTATTTTTCAAGTGAGTTATAATATGTACATGTATTAGATTTTATTTCATTTCTAGTTTCGTTATTTAGATTTATGGTATATATTTGTTACAGGTAATTGTCACGAGAAATATTTTGTCAAAATTTAAGCCTAAAAATAAAACTTCAGTCAATTCACTTGTAATTTAGTATCAGTTGAAATTCCGACCAATTCTGGTTTTGCTTCTGAATTTCTACTTAATAATTTGGTATCAGTTGAAATTCCGACCAATTCTGGTTTTGCTTCTGAATTTCTGTTCTTTTGAATAGAAAATATAGTTTCGTCGTTGTATAAGGACATACAAAAACTACCTGAATATAGTCAAATTGGTACAAAAATTCAAATAAATAATACATCACAATTTCATCTCCCTCCTATTAATCATCTCCCTCTTACCCGTCCCATTTCTACATTTCATTTGATTATGGGGCCAGTCAGTCTCAAAGTTAACGTCAATGAATACAGCCTCGCTCAGCATTTTGGTTTGAGTATTTAAGTAGCAATCGAGATACCTATTTGATCAGTATTCTT
The DNA here is from genome assembly GCF_026250575.1 of Diorhabda carinulata. Lineage (NCBI taxonomy): Eukaryota > Metazoa > Arthropoda > Insecta > Coleoptera > Chrysomelidae > Diorhabda > Diorhabda carinulata. The sequence goes on along the minus strand of NC_079472.1, from coordinate 8,325,683 downwards.
GACAACCGAAGACGAAATTTTACAGGCAATGTTAATTTTGTCTGATATTTGTAACTAAATTCTATGTAACTTTGACTAATTCTAATAATGAACATGAAATGTAAATACGAATTGTTATTTTATCAATTATTAAACGATGCATTACCATCTTCTCTGTCCGCTTCGCCTTGCTTTCTATCTATGATATAACAACGCTTTCATGTAGATAAGGCTTCAGATAACATTTCACATAGTTCTATTTTTATTGATACAAGTAACAATTTTGTCTTTATAGCTAGATTTTTTGAATACCTTACAATTAATGTGTGTTACTCTTTCCATTATTGTATACTAAACGTACATTAGGGTATTGACTTTTCATTTTCACATTAAATAATCATAACAAGTCGTCAATTCCCTTTACTGTAGCAGCTTCGTATTAACTATTATCGCTCCAGTTACATTACTGGGCACATATTGTAAAATATAATGTGGAAAACAGCGAAGATCCTGAGTTTTCACCTTCTACAAGTGTTGTTCTCCCTTCACAGTTGATAAATCCATATTAAAATTCTAAATAGATCAATTTAACCCTGTCTAACTAAATTATTTGATGGAAATTTTCAGATATTCACCCAGCTAATCTCATTTTGAGAAAAACGATCTATTTTGGCAGAAGTTTAATAAATATTTCTCTCCCATAATCGATTGCAATAAATCTTGAAATGAAATTTATTCAGATCAGTTATATATTAAAAATCTAAAGCTGGTTAATAAAAGGCAATCTCAACAAAATAATATAATAGAGTGAATTCTCCTTCAGTGTCTGTTATTCCAAGTAGAAACTTTTCCTGGAAACAAAAGTTAATTTATTCTCAACGTCAATGTTTCCAGTCGGAATAAACTGAAAGGCGATCGAAAATTGTTATCAGAGTTCAGGTTCGACGATACCTTTTGTTTTGCTCTGAAAGCAGCGGACGGGTCATTGAAAAAAACTACCAGGTTAGTCGAATGAGAATTCCTATACGTTGCACAGCTGTACGTTTTCCAACATCAAAGAAGTTTCTCAAAGGAAAATCGTTTCGACAACGGAATACAAAAAGAAATTTCTCTTGGTATATTGCAAAGGATTACTGAATGTTTTACAACAAGTTTTACGGAGAAAAATTTTCTGAAATGGTCACTTCAGAACATTTTGTTGAAATTGTTGTTGTGGAAAAAACTGGAATGGTGAATGAACGTTTGATATTTTGGAAGTGAGAACTCAAATCCACCAATCGAAATAATAAATTTAATTCAACTAAATATAACTAAGTGAAATTATCGAAAAAATTTTATCAAAAAATGAGAATCCGTTTGATGGTAGACAATAACTGAAATTATATTCAACAAATCAATATGAAAAAAATAGTAATGAACTAATAGATTTCTACGATACGGTGCCATTTTCTCTCTCGTTCGAGACACTTTATCTATACTGCGCATGCTTGAAAATACTCTAAAATATTAGTAGTGGGAAAACTGAAACGTTCGAAGGAGAGAGAGAGAATTATTTGTTTCACTTAGTCGTAACAGCTTCCACTAATAGAAACTGTCTATATAGGAGTATGACATATATGATAATAATATGTTATCATGGAATTATACAAATGAAATGTCATAATATAACTCACAGAACATACCCTAGGAAGAAATGCAAGCTTAGCTGTTATTCAATGAAAACAACATAGCAGATTTTCAATGCCAGTGCTCTCATTGGTAGGTGGCAGAACTAATCTATTTTCGCGGTTCATTTAAATTTACAACAAAGAATATCCTGTATTCTATGTTATTCGTTTTCATCCAGTTCCGATTTCGCAGTTTCCTCTATTCACGATAAAAAACTAGATATTCACATAAATTTTCAACTAAACCAAGGAAAATTAGAATATATGATTACAATATTACTTTTAAAATGAAAACGGACTAAATACAGATTTATCTAACCAACAAAATGAGTGTGTAAGTGTAATCTCTAAATGAATACTAACCAGAAATAGAAGAGTAAAATATTTTCATCATAATGACATAGACATTTGGGATTCAACAAAAAAATATTCCATACAAACCAAAGTCTTTATTCATGAACAATAATTCAGAAACGTATCTCAGAATCAAAACAGTTCAAAACAAGACATTAATAAATAATAGAGCCTTTTAAAAAAATGAATATAAAAATTTTTAAAAACAATAAATATTCTCTCTGTAAACAGAAAACAATGAAATTATGGAATGAATCAGCCTTCTATAATAAACAAAATAAAATTTTTATCCCACTTAATTTTACCAGATAACATTTCTTCGTCCTCCACTTCCATTAAATGATGCTTTCCTCGTTGGGGATGAACTGCTTCTGGAGTATATTTTATCCCGTACAAACTTCAAAAAATAAAAGATACAGCAGCCAAGTATTTTTCTTATATTTCTCAATCGATATGAAACTGAAGGCAAGTTAAAATGATTTGATAAATACCCATTCAACCTAGGACTTCTTTTGAACATAGAAAAGGCAAAAGTTTTATCCTGTATAGTCTATCGTTCTCCTGTACCTTGTTCCATGAGTATTTCCTAGCTGTGATTACATTCGCTACAGTGTTAAAACTTTCTTGTATACACTCAAACGTTCCAATTTCACACATTTTCTGCAATGTCTTCAACTGCTCTTAGTTATTCTTTAGACTGTTTTTCAATTTTTCAAACAATCATATCGGTGTCTATCTATCTATCTATCTATCTATCTGTATTTATGGCATATGAATGTTCTTGGTTTAGTATACAGTCATGAACTTTGGCATAACTGTGATCTTCAATGATGGAAGTATACAATAAAGGCAGATGAGAGGTGGGAATAGATGGGATAGCTTCATATTTCAAATGATTTGTATTGCAATAATTAAAATCACTTTCCAGAATATCATTTTGATACAAGCGAAAATTTTCCCATTTAGAATACGAGTACACATCAGGAAATTTGGGAAATCGACCTAGATGTTAATTTATATTTCCTTACATAAATTTACTATTACAGCCTGGAAATTAACATCTATACTTCACTCTGTCACCTACCTTCAAGTCCACCCTGAAGAAGTTTTTGTTTCTTTGATGATTTGTTTTCACTCTAATGGGATATTTAAACCGTTCTTAAGTGATATATTCACAAGATCAACCAGTGAATTTTTTGATACCATATTGTATAAACACTAAAGTATTGCCCTATTGTTTTGTCGGAAATTTGTTTATTATATTGAAACATGGCAAGATTGTTTCCTTTTATATAAGTTTAACTGGATATGGCGTCAAGTAAGCAGAAATAATTGAAAAACATAATGATATACACAACCGAATAAATAATATCGACTATAAATTCCCGAAATTTAATGCCACATTCACAGTAACTGAAGAGGTTATTGGAGAAATATTTTAATTTACATTTTGTCATGATTAAACATCAAAAATCTGTTTATCCATAACCCATAATTCGACAAATCGATAGATATAATAAATTGTAGTTGTAATAAATAATTTGGAAAAAATGAATGTCTGGCGACGGGAAAGAAAAATTTTCGATTTATTTAGTGGTGCTATACAACTATCGTCCGAACATCGAGAAAGATAGCGGCGGGTAACTTTATAACATTTCACATTCGTTTGGGTTTAGTCGTTTTCCCAACCACCCGCTTAAATTTATTCTCTCCTTGTTTAAAGCTTTTTCTGGTAAAGAAACAGTCAACTCTCCAGAGAAGGGTTATCTTCATTTACTTTTATAACTTTCTGGCATCAATTTATACTCAAAAGCATGAAGTTAGTTGTGTTGTCGCCATTGTGTGAAAGATAGTGCTACATTTATAATATACAGAGTGATGATTATTCGATGAATATAGTGATAATCCATAGAGGGTGAATACGATCATGGAGATAATTGATTATAAACAGACTGTTATAAAAAAAAAGAATCATTTATCACAAAAATAATATGAAACTTTCCACAATAAGGTCAAAAATGTTTGAAAGAGGTAGCTTAACTTAACGATACGAGGGTTAGGCTGCAACTAGTTGATTGCAAAGAGGGTACACGTATTTTGAGGGGCTCAATCGTTTTCAAGATAGCGTTCTACATGTTCTACATAATTATGGTGTAAAGGACCACAAGAAAAAATTATTCAGGTCTTATTTAATGTAATATTGGATGAATTACACTTTTTTTTTGAATACAGAGATAAATCCATTTTTGAATACGGTCATTGAAGGACATTTTTTATATGGCAATTTTGGATTCTACTCTAAAAAATTTCGCACAGTTCATGTTAATCTGTGCATGTATTAAATTGTTTTCAGAATAATATGTAACAAATATCGACTATGGCGATGTTGTATATATATTGGAGAGATCTTTAAAAACTAGCATTGAAACTTTTCTCAAGCACCCTTTTATTTTGTTCCTTGATGATTCGATTTGAATGATTCAAATAATTGGTTTCTCAATTTTTCTATACTGAAATAAGAATTAGGGACAACACCTAAATTCAAATTAATTTTTGGCAAAGTAAATTACTTCAATATTAGCCTCTGTATAAGGTCAATAAGACAATGTATTCACTAGATAAATCAGATAGTTCAGAAAAAAGGTGACAAATATATGACATACTGAGGTTATCTTAAAATGATTGTTAGTTAAATCCCAATGAACTTATTTGGCGGAAATAAAAGGAACAGTATACCGTTAGAAGTAAACAGTAGTAAGAATGAGTATACCGTTAGAAGTAAGAGATACGCGATCCAATGCGAATAACTCTCTTTACATCTGAATGTTCGTGCAATATTAAATATATGTCAGTGGAACTAATGCCCAAGTATGCCTCAGTCTCATGGTATGACACATGAAGATCTTGTTATATCAGTTTACGCACATTATCGATGTTTTGTGGTACAATAGTCAAACTTTCACGAAATTCATCCTATAAGAAAGTGCGACCATGATTAAATTCGAGAAATCAGCGAAACCAACCTCGTAGGCCCGAGATAGTGCTTCATTACTAGAAAGTTGATCGACACACTGCTGTTAGTTTGATCCAAGTCATAGAAAATGATTGCACGAAAATTCTCGCAATTAAATTCCATTTTTGACTGAGATGAATATTTCAAGTATCTCTTCAAAACTCAAAAAGCACTCGTATGCCAACACTTTCTGAATAACGTTTATTTAAATATTTAAGATGATGATGGCAATGTCATATTTGACATATTCACATCAGTGTTGCCATACCTCTTAAATTAAGTAGCAACCCTCGTACTATCAAGACAAGTGTGGCATCTATCACTATTATTATAGATTCAATTTCTTATATTTATATGTAGATAGATAACTCTAATATAATATTATCTCAAACAAGTTTGAATCATTCATTCCTATCTTCTTTTGTTCAAATAATAATGTCCAGATGATGGTAAGAGAACAGAACAGAACAAAATCATATGGTGTCCCTAAAAACATAAAAAAATTCAATTTTAAGGACCACCCTAATAATATATTACAATTAAAACTTGTTTACAGTTATTCATAGCTTTGACTTTGGAAAACTAGTTATCATAAACCTCTTTCTTCAAACTAGTTTCTTTACATTTTCACTAGACAAAACTGATTTTGAATGAGAAATTCTAGAATTTAAAAATGTTTAATTCTCATCAAAATAATCATCGTTTGCAACTTGTTTTCTATAGGGAGCTCCACCAATGAGAAGCAATAATTAAATAAAATAAGTTTTAATTCAATAAAATTATTGAATTAAAACCTTATTCTAGTACGACACTGAAAAAATTTCAACACAGAATAATGAAGCACCTGAAATATAATGTGAAAAAATATTAGTCCACTTTTTTTAGCAGCTCAATCTTTCTTTCTGGCAGACTCATTTGGTTTTTTGTTGACGTTCTATTTGCTTTTCTTAGGGCGTTTTTTTGCGTGGCTCCTATTTTTTTGTTTAGTTATTCTATTATTCTCCATGTCTCCGGTCCATATACCAATGTATCTAATCATTACATTATAGATCCTCAGTTTTCGTTTTGTCATATCTCAGTATTCCACCTTATTCCATTTATAGGCCAGGTATTAAAGAATTTTCCCTCCGAATTCTTTGATACAGCACCGATTTATTTGAAATTTTGACAAATGATAGGCGTGTATTCATAAAGTAAGATCTATATTGTGCCGAAGTGTGCACCTTCCCCCCCTGCAACCTTTTTCGGGAGCGGAAAGTTTTTCACCTCAAATAACACCATAAATCAAAAGAGACCAGCAAATGTGAAATGTGAAGTACAAAATGTCATATAAAGTTTTCTCGCCAGATCAATAGGTTTTAAGTTATTCACAATTGAAAAGTACGATTTTGTATAAAAAACCGCATTTTTCAATGGTTTTAGCGTATAACTATGTAAAGATGCATTTTCTCGAAAAAAGTGTGATGAACAAAATAGTCATAAATAATTGGATAGCTTTTTTTACGTAATTGAGCATTTAACCTCAAATAACGGAAAAAAGGTACATTTTTCATCAGACCATGGACCGTTTCGACTGAAATTTCAGTGAGATATGATGTAAAATAGTTGAAGCTAAAAAATTGCACTAAAACTAACGCCATTCCATTGAAAATCGAAATTGAACTTATTCCTTGTAACAAATACTTCATTTGGATGTTATTTACGACATCTGAAAGTTTAGCTGATAGAAGTGCATAATTTTGCATTAGCATTAGCATTAAATAATACTTTTTTTTAATTTTTCATAACAAATTTTTCTGCCATTTTTTCTCCATAGCTATAAGAGATACAGGAATAAATGAACAATCAAATTGAAGCATTTTTTATGCTAATTTTGCTTCTCCCATTTTTTTACGGCAGAAAATGAAATTCCATTCATTAAAGATGTATAATCTAAACATTGATTGTCATCGAACACCACTTTTTTATGGTATTTTTGGTGAAGGGTTGGTTCTTAATGGGTGTCAGGGTGTGAAGAATGAAAAATCACTTGAATAGCGGAAGAATTTAAAATCAAAACATTAACAGTCATTAAATAATTTTCTTTTTATTTTTCATTAAAGGCGTGGTTCTTCAGGGTTGACAGAGTATAGACAATTAAAAAATACTTCAAGTAGAGACAAGAAACTTTAATACCAAATAAAGAAAAATCTGAAAGTTGGCAGTGATTAGATTTATTTTTATTTCAATCTCTGCAAAGGGGTAGTTATAATCATAACTAATAACCAAATAAATTTTATGAAAATGCTATATATTTTTCACGGTAGAAATGAAATTGTAATGTTTTAAATCGTTAAAATATTTTCTCCTATATTATATATCAAAATATATAAATTTTCTATTATACAATATGTTAAGATATTTATGCTGCATAAACGAAGAACATTTGAATTGTAAAAAACCATAATATTGATATTTTTCGATTAGGGGTAATTTTCACCCCTTAAAAACAAATTGCATACCTTGCGACCATGTATATCTTGATAAGAAGGGTGAGGTGAGCTTAATTCTAAATTTTCAGGAAAATCGGATCTGTTTTAAATATTTCGAAGGTTTGACACCACTTTGAGCTTAAATGCCTGCACTATTGGTGATTTAGTTAGATTCTTTGGTGGGTGTATCGTCGATTTTGATCCCAATTCCTCTGCATTTCTTTTTCCAATTTGCTAGAGCTTTTGGTACATATATTTTGAAGAGTGTTTGTGATATGCAAGACCCTTGTTTCAAGCCTTTGTTGACTGTGAAAGTTTTCTATGCTTTATTTTCAATTATTACTGTAGACTTCCTATTTTTATATAAGTTCTTGATGGCCTTTGAGTGTATGGTTAATGTTGGTATTCTCAAGAGCTTCTCATAATTAGATGTACTGATATTTGTCTTTTTGTTTTCTTCTCTATAAACAGCTTTAAAAAGAACACGTTGTCTTTATAGGACCTGCCAGCTCTACACCCAGTCTTATCGTTTTCGTTATTAGTGCTGTAATCTGCTCTATCAGATTCCTTATCATTTTTGTACATAACCTGCTTATTGTACTTGTTACCGATATCCCACGATAATTGTTCCATTCCAGTTTGTTAACCTTGCACTTGCAACGAGTTATTTTAATTTCATATTTATCAAAATAATTCAATAGTTGTTGAAAATGGTATGATGGTTATCTGAAAACGTTGCTCGTCTAACTTGAGGATGTCAACAATTAAAAAGTTGAGTAAAATATTTTTTCCCGTTAGGTCAAACTACCTTCTCAAACTTCATTGATCTCTTCTTCTTACTCTATTTTTTCTATTGCAATTCTGCCTGTTTCTTACTTTTATTGTGCGTTTAAGTTATATTATCGCTCCATCTTTTCCGGGGTCAACCGACACTTCTCGTCCCGGTTGGCGATTTGTCCCTTGCGATATTTACTACCCTACCATCTGTCATTCTACTTATATGGTTGTTCCATTCTTTTTTTTATTCCATAACCACTCGTTAATCTTCTCCACATTACATGTTGTTCTAATGGAGTTGATACTTACTCGATCTCTCAGTGTGTTTCCCGTGATCTCAATATTCTGATTTCAGCTGTTCCAACATTCTTTGTGTTTTGGACGTGTCCGGCCACGTTTCTGCTGTGTATATCATTATTGGTCTCATAATATCTTATAAATTCTAGTCTTAGTTTCCGTTCTTATATGTTTGTTTCTCCATATTGTATTATTGAGGCATTCTGCTGCTCTATTGGCTTTCGGTATTTGATTTTTCACTTCTGATTCTGCATCTCCATAGCTTGATAGTGTGATGCCTAAGTGGTTAGTTTCCGTAATCCGTTTAATGCTGATATTGGATCAATCTTTGTAGGTCGTCTTCATTTTCTGCTATGAGGATAGCATCATCTGCATAGCAGAGAATTCTTATTTCTCTATTTCTCATCTTATAACTTTCCTCCTTTTCACTGCCTTTATTATTTTATCCATGATGAGATTGAAAAGTAGGGGGCTTAAGGAATCTTCCTGTCTTATACCCGTGCCTATGTTTATTTCCTCTGTAAGTTGTCCGTCTATTCTGGCATGTATTTTGTTGTCCTTATATATCTCTTCGATTGTTTTGATAATGTCTAGCGATATTTGTCTATTATATAAAAGGCGAACCACTTCTTTTAATCTAACTCTGTCAAAAGCTTTTGTCAAGTCAATTAAGCAAATGAACGCCGATCGATTATATTCTAGAACTTTCTAGATTTGTCTAGTTATAAATACTGCGTCTGTACATGACCTCCCACTTCTAAAACCTTGTTGTTCGTCCTCAAAAGATATTCATTGATTTATTAGTTGGGTTAAAATTTTTGTTGTAATTTTTAGCGTCTGTTTAAAATATTGATTCCTCTATAGTTTTCCGGTTCTTTTCTGTCACCTTTTTTAAACAGTGGAATTAGTATACATATACATTGATCTCAATGACTCAAATTCAATTGTACTTGAATTGATTGACAACTTACCGTAATCGTCAGATTTGACATGCACATTACCGCCTATTTCGAAGAGAAAGAACTATCATTTAGAAAAATTTTGAATGGTTATGGAAAAAAAATTATTGTTGCTTAGGTCGAAAACTTCTCTGACAATTCTCGTATATCAAGGTGTACTTTCATCAATGTTTATTTTCTGCATTAACATTACTCATTGTTCACGTATCTGCCTAACACGAGATTTTCCCAGATTACTGCATCTGTAGTAGCTTTGTATGTATCCACAACAGTAAAATCATTGAATTATTTATCTGTTAATTGTAAAGGCGCTTGTCTGTGCTCTTAATTTTAAAAGTGTGGTATTTAACCTACTTTTTTGGTGAAAAAGACTTTAATATAGACCTTTTTAGTTTGTTGAAATGATCGACTAGTTCAAAAGCAGTTCTAATACTGTGATAAAAATCACCGTGGTACATGACAATTCAAATTTATCTAAATATGTTATAGTCCTAATTAATTATACTCTTGACTCTAATTTGTTACATTATCATTAATTACGTTCCAAATAACCCAGCGTAGTCAACATTGTTTCCTATTTTCTCTCTCTCTCCCTCTTAACCTCAAGCAGTCATAACATAATGTGGAGACAAATAGTTTATAGCATAAATTTGGCAAAAGTTTTGTTGTTATCTACTTGTTTCCGCTCAGGAAACATTAGAAGGAAGCCTCAAGATATAACTGAGTGCTAGCGGATAAAACCATAAATCGGATTTATCAATAGTTATAAATAATGGCGTTTCTGATTTTACCTAGAATCAAATATAATATTGGACACTATTTTATGAAGTTCAATAAATTTATTTCGTTTATTTTTTCATGAACTAAATATAAATAATAGACAGATATAAATAAATATAATAAATAATATAATAAACAAATATAATATTACCTTGTGGATGGATTTCAGTTGGCCAAGTTAATGTTATTTTCAATCTTTATTCACTGATATTTCGTACGTAGAAAGCAAGTTGAATATGATAAAATGATAAATTGAAAACTCAAGAATAATCAAATATTTAAGTTTGAAATTAGCAATATTATTAGAGGCTGGTTAATATAACCAATATCGGCAAAAAAAAACAATTAAAAAAGTCGTCGCACACTTGCACACTTAAGACAGCACCAGATATCAGTATCGCCTGTTATTAACCAATTGTTTTTTGTTCATTTCATTCAGCTCTGTTATTATCATTTTCAAGCCGATCACAAAACACTAAATAAAATTTGACGTTAGGAAGTTGTTTAATTTACTTATCGAATTGTTGTTAGGGGCAGCCAGGAAGAAGTGGTCAGACTTGTGTAATGTCAAACGTCGTGCTATATCAATCTATGCAATATTTTGACTTGCATGCAATTTCTTCCGCGATGTCTTGCATTATGTCAAGCTGCCTTTCATATCAACTATATTGCACCACTTGGAAATATTATTTTATGAATTATCTTCTCAACTAACAGCTTCCTCTTATTTCGTGAGCACTACGACATTTCACTTTACTTTGAAAAAAATTCTGCTGAATTTCTTTCAAATTGTTGATAAGTATTGATTCTAGACAGTGCGTTAGCACAGACTTTTTACGTATCCAATGACAAAATCGTACTCTCCGAGATACAAACGTATCCTGGTTAGCTTGATAATGAATCTTTCATAGAAAACACTAACTAGTAGCTTGTGACTCACGCGTATTAGAAATTTTATTTTATGTATAGTAAGTAGTTGTTGCAAAAAGGTAGGCTTGCAGAATGGCAATTTAGAGGGGTTGATTTTCACATTAATAAAACGTATTGATTGTTAGTGTTATGTCATTGAATTGAAAATAAAAGGTAATTGTTCATTACGTCCCATCGATTTACATAATTTGCGTAAATCAGCAACTTATATTCAATTAATAAATATTTCAATAATAAGATTTTTTAATATAAAAATTTATCAAATTTGTTAGTATATCTTGATAATATTCTTTAGTGTGGAACACTTTACAATATTAACTTCGTGAAGGATGATTTTAGATGAAATTTAAACCCGGCACTGCTAAATATCAACCTCTATAGTTGGACGAGCAATATGTGACGGTACGTTGTATTGTACTTAGATTTATTTTTACTCAATATTTTCGACAACTTTTTATTCCACTTCTGTCATGGATCTGTTTTAAAGCTTAATTTTCTACAGGCATTTGACGTAAAATCTGATTTCAGCTAAATTTGAATCACATGAAAATGTTTCACTATTGTTAACAACTTCAACTTTGAAAAGGCATATTTCTAATGTTCTAATGTGAAAGGAATATCGAAAATTCTTCTATTTTCCTTCTACAAAAGTTTATATCATTTAAGTTCATGTTCTGTTCATAATTATATCAAATTATACAAGGGCTGTCTGAAAAGCTCTAGACATAACTAAGGAAAAAGGCATATTTTTTACATAATAATTTTTATTTTTCCAACTAGACTTTTTTTGAGTCTATACACTTAGTCCTTAGGTCCTTACAAATAATAGTTGCCGTCCATCTCCTGAAAATATGCGTACATATGCAATCACTTTTATTGATGGAAATCTCTCCTATATGAATAGTACTGTAAGGCTACGGAACAGGAAATGAAAAAGCACATTCTTTGTCTTCTCATGCGGTTGTCTTACTCCATAGTAGTAATCTCTAAATTTATACGCGAATATACTTCCCCCCTTGATGAATATTGATGAGTTCATGTTGAGGTCTATATTTATTTTAATATAACATAGAGTAGTTTTTCATTACATAATGGTATTTTAAGAATGATACTATGTACTTGTTCAACTTTTTACTTCTTAAACCTTCTTATACGTTTTTGAGATGCTTTGTCTTGATTTCCTTTTTCGATGAAAATCAGTTTAAACTGGAAATTGGACTTAAAATAGAGACAAATTATCACGACACAAAAATTATATATGTATTAATAGTACCCTTAAGCATCTAAAACCAAAAATCTAGCATATATATAAAAATCGACAGTCTTATATGAAAAATAACTCAATAATACAAAACGCATGTTACTGGACTATAGTCTGTTCCATATTTCTTGGCCTTTAGCAAATGTAGCTAAATTTAAATGAATACGATTGATCTTCTCTGTTCAACTGTCTGCCTCCAGTGGCGGAGCGTTTTATTTATCGAATAATGGACTCAATATTCATTCAAAACAAAACTTCTTGCGGCATCGATTGGTTATTAGCTGAGTTATTGCTATAATTGTTTCCCTCGTCATCGTCTATTGCCTTTTCTTTTTTAAAAATAAAATTTTGAAAGCTCAACAATTTGTTTTCCTACCTAATAAATGCACTGATGATGCTATATTTTCTAAAATATATAACTCACTTAATAATTAATTTTATACGGCTTCGGTTTTTTGTGATTTCTCTAAGCTTTAGTTAGTGTTCATCATGAAATTCTGATTAGCAAACTAGAGTATTATTGCATCCGAGTACTATGCAAACTAGAGTATTATGTTCCTTTAAAATGGTTTGAATTTTACTTTGAAGGTAGAAAACAACTGATATAATGGTGAAGTTTCGAGTAACTTGCCAGTTGGCAATTGTGTAACTCCACTACTTTTTTTGGTATTCATTAATGATGTCACAGATTTACGAATTAATGGTTAATTCACTTTATTTTCAGATGACACTAGAGTGTAACTTGGAGTGGTCCAGATATACAAGCTTAACATTCTTCCACGGGCAAAGATCTCATTACTATGGTCCGACACTGAGAAAATTTCAGCCTTATTCTACAAAGGAGTTTTACAACCTCTAAAACTCAAAAATGACTAAATATGATCAAGTTTCTTGGTCTACACATTGACGGTGATCTTCAATGGTCTGTACATATAGAGACCTTGGCAAAAAAATTTATTTCTGCTTCGTTTGGTTTTAAAACGGTGTCTGAACAGCTCGATTCTCGTACTGCTTTAACATCTTACTACTCGTTGTTCGAATCGCATCTTCGCTTTGGTTTGTCTTTCTGGAGTTCTTGTAGTTTGCACCTCTTAAAATCTATCTTCCGAATTACAAAAAAGAGCCATTCGTTACATTTATGGTTAAAGTAGTAGAACGCATTTCAAAAAATACTAAATTTCAACTCCCCGTTTTTTAATTTGGAATCCGTTCGTTTGGATCGCAACACTTTTACAACCCATCTGAGAGCCCCATTCGTAGCTACCCTACTAGAAAAAAAATGGACATTTACTTTACAATACCCCTCTTGAGATCTGGTAAAAAATCTCATCATCTCAGTACCAAAAAATTATTTAAACAGTTACTTTTAAATTCAAAATTTAAAAATGAAAAGATTTTTATAAGTTATTATCCCGTGGCAGAATTTCACAATCTACCATAGACTCAATATACTGGCATAATTCAATTTAATATGAAGTAAAATATTATATGTATTATAATTCTCCAAATCAAAATTGTGTCACTTTGTCCATAAAATTGTAATTTTTTTATGACAATGGAGATTATACATCTCTTTCTCTTATCTTCTTTCCCGTAGAAGTACTACTCAGACTTTTTAATTGATGAGAATGATGGGAACAATTCACTATAAATTGCCTCTATTATATTTTTGATTTGTGTTGTTAGAGTTAATAATTCTTTAGCCGAAAATTTTATAACAGTGGTCGTTCGAGCTTTACTTTAATAAACTGGATTGAAGCAGCAACTTGAAACTGTGAAAAACTTGAGATATTACTAACGCGTGCATAATATGTATACTCTATTTACTACAGGGTGTTTCTTTATTCGATCGACAACGCTCTACCACATAAATAATTCATTTTGATATATGAATACAAACCATTACGGTTGCTGAGATATAGGGTGTTCAAAATTTTAAAACGAAATAAAAAATTTGTCATAAATCAATAACGTCTTTGAGCTTTTTTTTTAAAATTTGGTGACGAATATGCACTTTAATGAGGTAATATTATGACATAGACAAAATTTGTAATCAGTGGCGCGCTGTCAAAGTTCGTTGTCACTTTTATCCCCCCACTTTTTTCGCCACGGGAGCAAATTCTCTTTCCAATTTTGTTTTCAATTGCCTGATTATTTTAAGTTAAAAAACTAATAACCTTTTATGGACCTGAAATGAATGGTGTTGTAGTAATTTGCCTCTAAACAAAAGTCTGCAAGCACCTAAGTAATTTACAATTTAATTAATTATCCATTTAATTTCGATTTATGTTTAACCGTAAGTAGTTCAAAACAGATTACTTCGATACATTTATTACACCGTTTTGTCATCGAAAAACATGGATGGGATTGAATGATTTCTACCGTATCTTGAATTCTAGCTTTTTGTTCAGATTCTATGATTGTTTTGTATACTAAGGATTTCATATAGCCCCATAAAAAAAAAATAAATTTTTGTCTAAAAGGACTGCTTAAGTAATTTCTTACCACTGAAATTGAAAAAAGGATTTTCTACAGTGGCGCGAAAAATAGGGGGAGAAAAGTGGCAACTAACTCTGACAGCGCGTCACTGGTTGATTTTTTTCAAAGTTTATTTATGTCATATTACTTTATTAAGGAGCATACTGGTAATCAAATTTAAAAAAAATTAAATGCGTTATTGATTTACGACACATTTTCAATTTTGATTTAAATTTTTGAACTCCCTTTATCTCAGCAACTAGGCCTCGTTAGGGTTCCTATTCCTATATCAAAATGAATCATTTACTGAGATCTCTCTGTGGTAGAGCATTGTCGGTCGAATATAGAAACACCCTGTATGTGAGGGCAAGAACTTATGTTACCACACTTTCTAAAATTAAAATATATTATATTGTTACTTCTGTTCAAACTTCTGGATTGAGAATACTCAGTTTGACCAGAGACACATTTTCATATTTTTTATTTTCTAAAACTGCTTAATAAGAGAAAGAAATAAAGAACTACCTATAATATAATGTTTTAAATTATGGCTCGATGGGCGCCACTGAGAGCAATGTCTAACCGCTTAGAGAACGCATTCATCACAGACACCTAACGCCAAATATATTCAGGGTAAACGCTAAGAAACCGTAAACCATGCGTTGTCTTTACTCTAGCGTAGTTTTCGTCTATCAACAGAATAACAAAAGTGAATCGCTTGAGCTAATAAATGCTGTCTGTATTAGAGACTGTTATAAAAAAATCCGTCTCAGATGTCCAGGCACCTAAGAAATATGAAAGAGATTATAGCTTTATATTTTTTTCATAGATTATGGTAATTTTGGCACTGTTGTAGTCAATCTGATATATTAGCATTAATGAGATATTCAGTACATACCTAAGAGAGAATGCGGATAAATTGTTCAACATTAAATACCGCTTTGGGAAATACCAGTGTTTACAGTACTGAAGCAAAACTACTTGTTAGTCCAGTATGTTGACTCAAAGATAAGTTGTAAACGGCAGTGAGATGAATTTGAACAAGCGGTAGTGTTTATTAATGGAAGTTGTACACACTGAGAACTGAGAATAAGTTGAACGTCAATATTCACTTCTAGAGTTATTTGATGTGATAGACTGTTCCAGTTTCATAATTCAAGATAGAAATAAAAAAGGATAAAAGTGAGTTGGTATTTCAGCTCAAGCTAAAGCGAAAATTGTTTTTTTCTTATGATATCACCTATACATTCATTAACTTGATCATAAAGCGAAAATTTGAATTGATTTCTTTCAAGATATATTTTATGATAATAGGTGACTACGAAATATTTTAAATTGGATATGGCTTTATTGTTAATCAAAATACTCTCCATTGAGATCAATACATTTCATCCTTCCCTATAATACCAAAACATGTGATTTAAACGCATCAACCTCTTCTTTTGGTGTAGAAAAATGATGATGACCTTGCAATTTATCTTTGATCTGCGGTAATAAGCAGAAATTTATGGATCTCAAACATGGACTGCATGCCAGATAACCCATCAAGTCGATATTTTGACTGTTCAAAAACTTTTTTGTTGGAACTGATGTGTGAGAACTTGCATTGTCGTGGTGGAGAATGATTGGTCTCCTGCGATAGGTTTTCCTGATTGTCTCGCACACTTCTGGTAAACTAATATTGGTGTAAAAATTGATTTTGCTCTAATGAATCGATGACGACACGTTCAGTAATTCCGAAAAAACAGGTGACCATCTACTTCGGATGGCTTGGATGGAACAATCTTTGCTGGATTTGACTTGTTTTGAAACACTCATACCCATACGGGTTTATATGCATAGTTCCATGATTCGTCGGTAGCATTTTTTTCACCAATCGTTACAAGCTTTTTTTGAGCGATTGTCAAATTACGCGATATCCAACGCGAATATATTTTTATGACAGCTTAATGTTCATGCAATATACAATTGAAACTAATCCCAAAGTATGCCTCCATTCTGTGGTATGTTGTATGACGATCTTGCAATATCAGTTTATGCACAGCATCAATGTTTCCTGGCAAAAACCGGACCTTCACTAGCGAAACACGGAGGCTCGAGATGGTGCATTATCACCAAAAGTCAGAGCGAGTTGATCGGCACAATATTGAAAGACCAAGAATAATTGAAGGCGAATCAGAAAAAGCCGAAACACAAAATTAAAAATAGGACAATAAAAATTGAAGTTTAGTCGAGAGGAACTGAAAAAGACCAAGAGAAATTATAGGCACGTCGATAAAAGTAAACCGAAAAAAAAAACAGAAAAGCAGCAAAGGGAAATTGAGTAAATAAGCTGAGTGGTCGATTAAGATGTAGGACTTGAATTTGAAAAGAACTTGGTGTCAGTAGTGGGATAAAATTTTCGATTTCAGTAACCTGAATTTAAAAAAATCGTGAATGTTCAGGAGAGAAGAATATTTGAAATGAGAAGTGATATAGAGAAAAGAACATAAATAACATTTTTCGCGCAAGTCTCGGATTAAATTTTCTAGAACAATCTAGAATAATCTATTCGAAAAAAAAAATATTCGACCTATTATACATTAAAAGAAGTAAATAGCCAATTTTCACGATAGTTCTGAAATATTCTATTAGGAAGCAAGAAGATATTCCTCACCAACAGAACAGACATTGAAAAGGAGAAAAACAATTGTTCCTAGAAGAATTGAAAGGCAAATTCTATTGGGTTGCATATAACGACCAAATTGGCATCGAAGACGTACTAATTGCGTAGTAAAAGACTCAGAAATAAATTACGGAGAGGAGTGTATGGATACATCTTTTGAACGGATAGTGATTGACGTTTTTTCTGGGAACGTAGAAAAGTAAATTTTATATATAGCTGGCTGCGAACTGCTTCAGAGCTTCGACGCACATCCCAATCAAACAGTCGCCTGTGAATTGATCAAGAAAATGTTTAGTCGATACGATGTGCCGTTGGAACTACATTCTAATGAAGGGAGTATTTTCGCATCCAAAGATCTCGGGAATTACGAAGGCTAGGGTGATTACTTTACAGCCATAATCTCCGAATAGTTCAAACATTAAGACGATTGTGACGAACACATAGGTACATTTGATACTGATGGATTACCAATCGGAACGAGCTCTAGCGAGTATCATGTTTTTAGAGCTGGAACTTGATAACGAAAATAACGCTAAAAAATTGTGTCGAAGAATGTGGGCGTGGAAGGACTAAGACATGAAAAGCCGGAGTGATATAGGTATTAACGTTTAGTCTTCCCAAGCCGGGGACAGGGTCTTTATTCATAATAGTACGAGAAAAAAATTGGTTCTTGGAGTCAGACTTAATGAGTTGTTCGTTCACGGTGATCACAGGTGTATCCACGAATATAGTTTATCCCCAAATAAATTTAAGGTGGTTAATTTGCTTCCTTTTGTGAGTTTGTTCGAGGTTTACAATTTAAAGAGGGTAATAGTGTGACGGGGCGCAGCTACACGCCATCTGACGACGCAGTTCATAATCAAATGTAGTGGAAACTATGAAAGAAATGGTGAGTGGCTATTTATTGGATAGCCATTAAACTATGTCTAATTGGTTCAAGAAGAATAAGTTGGCTATTATTGGATACGTACTTAAGAATATTTAACCGGGTTATTTGTATAATAATTGTGATTAAATGAATTTCTACGTGTTAAGTAAACTTGTTCAATTTTATCGACCTGCGTTACTTAAGAAACGTAACAATTTGCATGTGGAAATGAATTTTATTGAATTTATGCAGATGGTTGGATATGGTGATTGAACCAAACTGTTAGTAATATGAAAATACAATTTAAGGAAACAAAATTGTAAGATAAATGAATAACAAATTGCCCTAAGTGTTTAGTATTAAATTAACTCAACTACAACATGAAACTTATTTTGTTTTCTGACGCATTTAGTTCATCTTACAAGGTGAGGTAAATCGACAATACTCGAAATTGATGAGTTCACACTGGTAGTAGGAAGTTCACACTCAACGCATATAAAAAGTGAGTGGTTCAACTGATGTTATGGAAAATTATCGTATAGAGTCTTTTCATCTGTCAATAGAGTTACATATTTGAAATTGTGGAAGAATTACTGTCGCGATATATTAATTTATTTTCTAACCCTTCTAGACAGGTGTCGCTATCAAAAGGAAATATCGACAACTGGTTCTAACTAGATGTTCGTGTAAATCTCGATTATATATTTTCAGGCAGAGAGATAGTTAGAAGGGCATCTATTGGATAATCACTGAAATACGAAGATCTCAATCTTTCCAATTAATTTTTCTCAGGGTACGTGACAAGCAGAGTCTTCGAAACTAGTTATTGAAGATATCCATAAAGTATTTTTATTGCATGAACATGAGCACATTCATTTTCAATTCAATTATTTGTATTCTATAACATTTGTTATCTTTGTATATCTATTTCCTTGAATATCTCCAAAGAAATAAAAGAAACGATTTTCATAGAAGAATTTCTTTCTAAATATTTTTTCCATGTTTCTATCGTCTCCTTGATCTCAAGTATCATTAAATGAGATATTTTTTTTCACAAAGATATTTTGCTCGAATTTCCGTCGCTATTTTGCGGAAGTTATCGAAAAGCTTATCTTTAAAATGCTTTGTTGTGTTAAACATGTTTTCTGCTACAAAATAGGACAAATAATCATTTTTGGGAGAAAATATTAGAATATGTAACTTAGTTACCTTTAACAATTGTATATTACAGACAAAATTTACAAAATCCATCTGTATCACTGTTTGATTGGATATTCATGACAACTTTTAATTTGAACTATTCTAATTCTTAACAAGATAATACATTTCTACTCACATCCATATTAGATACACGTTTTGTTCAAGTGAAAAAATTCTATGATTCTAACCAGTGTTCCGCTTTTTCAGATACGGAAAGCGACTGAATTATGCAATAAAAATATTTTTCCGAATGTAAGGATTTTGAGAAATTTACGGAGAAGGTTTAAAAATATACATTTAGTAAGGATAATGTGACCAGTGATGGTGTGGTAACGTAATAGTAACGTAATAACTTTTTTTCTATTGGACTTGCATGTCAGGTGGCACTACTCTGATAGTTTTTTTATCCTTCCAGTTATATTGAATTGAATGTAGAACGGAGGCAAAAGGTGATTCTTTGGCTCTATAAGAAGCATATACCTTCTCCTAGTTATTTAAATACTCCATTCCCTCCGATTATAGAACATTTTAGGGTCCACAAGATGTATATACTTAATACATCTTATTACGGATAAAGTTGATAACTTTCCAGTTAAATTTGACCCATATATTGTTACTCCACTGCAGACCTGCTTCACACACAAAGGAAACATTTATTATATAATCCCCATAAAAGTTACTTTTCAATAACCACATATCTACAAATTGTAGCAGTTGTAATTTTTTGCGTAATAGTACTACTTTTGAACTTTATTTGAATGAGCGTATGATCAAATGCCGTTCGCAAGGATGCGTGATATCGAATTCATCTATTAAAATGTGGAAAACGCGGCATTTCTGCTTTCAAATGCCGATTTTCAATCATTTGGCAAGTTGTTTCAAGCAGGAACCAAGAAATCCCGACTGCTGCTTTCACAACGCTAAATCAAGTACTGAATCATTAATTCTTCAGTAATGTATGTGGGATCAGCACACTTTTCCTTGCAGCCTCTATTATTTCCCAAATGTATTTAGTATCATATAACATTTTAAATCAATGTTAACATTGCTGGTGTATTAGTTTCTTGAACAAATTTAATCATTTAGAAAGCGGTACAGTGATTAGAATTTCAATTCAATTCACTTTTCGAGATTAAAATTACCCTGTTTCCAACAAACACAAAAATAATTTGATAACGTAATAGACATAAGCTTCGAGGAAAGAATAATATACACAATTAGCATTAATTACCAAATTCATTTTCTAACGTGAATTGTACGTTTCTTGACAATATTAAAATTAATCTAAAATATTTATAGCGGCCGAGCTATTTGATTCCATGAATTTACTTATAATATTTGGACAATTTGAATGCAATTATTAACCAAATATGACCAAAATTATTTACATATGGTTACAACGTAATAGAACCTAACTTATGTCCCATACGTATTGTGGAAATGTCAAATACATTTATCACTCATCAGTTATTTTGATGAATAATTTCCCATTTCATACTTCTCTTGAACACAATAACTTTCTCGACAACCAATATAAAATATTACATATTCCATACAGTTTTCCCATATAGAAAATTTTAAATTGCCAACAATTTCAACAAGGAAACGAACGAATGACACACCCATGTGAAATGAAAACTTGAGAAATCTGATTGACCATCTTGTGTTTTTATTTTGCACGCAGGTCAGTGATTACTAATGTCTACATTTCCCTACAATGGCATAATAATTTTGTCCGCAGTTGAACTACTTTACCGAATAATATTTTAAATTTGAGTTCTGAAACCTTGGCGTGTGGCACCTAGAGAATTGAAATTTTCTGTGAGCTGAAAAATGAATATTAACTGCATTTTTCTGCGGTTGTGGGAAAAATATAGTGTACAGAATGTGTTGAAAATTCTATTTTACTCGTGTTCGCTCAATTCTGCAAACTCGTGTGAAATATTTTTATAGAATATATTTTTAATTCAATCACATCACAATTGATAATATTTAAAAAGACCAAACTCAATAAAGAGGAGAACGTATTAGTACACCAAATGTCAATTTGAATCAACTTATCAATTCACATTATTATAAGCAGCAATATATTAAATACAGATTTATGAAACCATACTAAATCATAAGTGTTCCTTCTTAGAATGTGATATATCCGTATGCTTTCTCCAATATTGTGACTAACAAAAAGTTCTAAAAGCCACTCAAGTTCCAAAAGACTTATTCAATGCAAATTTTTGCATTCTAATGATTGGATGCATGTCAATGCTTTTCTAAATGTTTCAACTGTTTATCCTTTTCTTGAATATTTTATTTATCATTTTTCCCGGATAACTATTTTCTTCCAATGCAGTTTTTGCTTTTTGTTTGAATAGCATCTAAATTCAGGATCTGAATAGTAGAATAGATCTATCAGCCAAAATTATCATCACTGATCTTTTTTGTGACATAGATTGACAGGAATTGAAGTTTAAATATCCCATTCTGTTATTATGTTATTGTTAATTTTATAGAATGTAACATCATCATATATATATATATATATATATATATATATATATATAAGATTAATTTCCTGCCAAACTCAACTACCTGTGCATCGGTTTATAGATAAATCTTTCTCTTATCTATTGATCGGAAGATGGAAGACGATGTGAAGACCCGATAAATCATTCGATCTTATCCAATTATACTTTTATTCATGAAGTTATTTGGAACCTAAAGTCAACGTTACGACAGGATTTAGAATTTAAAACTAGTTATATTAAAATCTTGAAGACGAATTTAATATTGAATTAGATCATTGTTTACTGGCGATTGAGAACCATTTTCCAAAAATTCCTGTGAATTAGGATGAAACGCATATATGTTAACATTAAATTACTTCCTTTGAGAACATTAAAATTCATACATCATTTCAAAATGATTGATAGTGAATATTACCCACATATGTTTTTAAATAAATACTTCGTATTATACTCAGTTCAAAAAATAGATTGAAATAAGAGAATTCTCATTGTTTTTTGCTTAAAAGCTTTATACAATCTATATGGCAGAGATCGGAAACCTAGAAAAGCGTGATAGACCTGTGACGACCGTCTGTTTAAAATGACATGCATCACTTTGTAAAGTGTAAAGTATTATAAGATGAAGGATTAGAAGAAATATCAAATTTTTATTTCATTCATTGTAAATTTACTATAAATATTCCACGGAACTGGCAACGAAACTCAGTCGGACAAGTGATGGAGATGATGCTGTTACCCGGAGATCATTCAAAAAGCAGTTGCTCAGTATAAATAACAAAATTACACAAGGTATCAAGCAACCTAATGAAATTTTAGAATCGCACCAATTTTGATAGAGAAGGAAGACCTTTCTGAGCAATGCTAATGTTTGGTTCAATGCTTTTCCTAAAGAGTAAGCGCGAACTATTGGCAAGCAAGTTACCGGAATCGCAGAATATGTACAATAGATCGATGCCATTAAACGTAACATCGTATTCAGTATTTTATGGGAGAGCGTGTCGATGTTAATAACATTTCCCAGTTGGCAATCAGAATTTGTTAAAATTTTATTACTCCATACATTGATCAACTACTTTTGAATTTTCATTGCATTATTCATAAAGAAATTTCATACACATGGATCTCCAGCGGAAGCGTAAAATTCGTTATGAATACTAGTGTGAAAATTGTTTGCTGGTTTAGCCGCTGTAAAAATCAAGCTCAAGTCCTTATTTATTAAATAGATAAAGAAAGGATTTGTGAGATGCTATTCCTAATTGATACTACTAATCATCTCGAAGAACTGAATCTTATGTTGCAATTAACGGGTCACAAGCTGTTCTATATTTGTATGATTTCTAGAATTTTTTTTAAATGAAAATCAGTACGTTTTCGCGATAATACAACAGACTTAATAAATTCTATTTTCGAATGGATTTTGATCTTCAGCATATTGTATTTAGGAACTCCGAGTTATGAAAGAGAAAAAATGTGGAAATAAAAAGAAAAGTAATTCTAGGAGGTGATTCTCAGTATATATCAAACGAAATATTGAATATTTGATCCAGTTTTCCAGATGAATATATTTGCATAAAAAATACCATTTGCAATGTTTGAAGCATTCAGATTGTGATATTTGTGAGAAAATTTTTCCTCATATGGAAATTATTTAGAATCATATCAAAGTCAGCACACAACAAAACAATCAGAGGCTTTTGTAATATTGAGAGTAACTGGACAAAAACGACAAATAGAAAAGATCTCGTTGGAAAAGACAAGGACAAGAATCTCTCTAAAAATTTTTCAAATTTTGAAAAAAAATGAATTTTATGAAAACATGTACTCCGTTGAACGGCACTTTGGCTTTATTTAAAATTGCACTAATTTGTGAACAGGTTGCCGACCTCTGGTATATAGTTTGAAAGATTACTACACTCTCACAATCAAACGATACGATAGTCTAAATTTTCCATGTAACCATCTAACCAAAATAGTAGTTCACTTTGAATAATTGGATTGCAAGTGTAAATACGGTTATTGAAATTTATTGAAAAAACAAGTAAATAAAGAATGTTGAAATAAAAAGTTCAATATATTTCTATTAATACCTTCGCACAAACGATTTACGTGTCGCATTTAATCCGTTTACCAATTTGTTTGTAATGTTAATGAATGCAGCTGTGAAATTTAAAATGATTATCTGAATAGCACCGTTACAACGGACCCTAATGATCTATTATTTCATTTCATTGGAAACAGCTGGCAACTAGTTGATATCTTCTCAATTGAGTTTAGCTTTATTCGCTTTTTTGACACATCCACAATTGATAGACCACTATCAAAAAAGATTAAGATAGAGCTGTACAGTTATGATTCAAATATCAAAATATAGCTTCGAATAAACTCATTAATATGGTTGCAAATATTATGTTTTATTTGAAATTTATATCGATTTCCTATGTTAAATGTAGTGAATACTCGTCAAATTTTTATTTACGGTTTTCATACTCTTCAAAAACCTCAACTCCAATAGAATAACTATATCTTATGCGAGATAAGAGAAAGATGCGTATTTTTGTATTAACTACGTTATACAACAAATATCTTGAAAATTCATATCACTATATCCAAATAAACTGATATACCACCCGTGATTTAGATGAAGGATTTACATATCCATTCTGAAAATAAATTGGTATTATCATCATCTACTTCCGGTCCAATCTCGTAATCTCTAATTGTATTATGTTTGAAGTTCAAATTCTTATTTAGTACCGAGTTCTTCTTAATCAAGACCCTCTATCGGGCATACTTCTTTTTTTTTTGTTAGATCAGAGATGTATGAAAAATTATACCGCAATTATTATGAACGCATGACGTTAAATCGCTGAAAGCTTTTGTGTAGTATATCAGATATGTTTTTTGAAATGCTAGCTGCAAAAGAACATGATTATTTACCAATATAAAATTCATTTTGGTTGTTGTGGTGAAGAGCCAGAATAATCAAAGTTTTATCTAATGAAATTGCTGTTATTCACTTCGCGGTTAGAAATTGCAACACTTGCAAAAAGAATATGCAGTACACTAAATACATATGGATTGCTAGTTATTTATCACAGTGATGTTTGGAGCAGGTTAACATCTTGCAAGACAACGCGCAATGCAATGGAAGACGCAATATTTCAAGATCAAAAGCATACACAGATAAAGTTCATCTGATTATTCTATGCAGGATCTTACACTTGCAACTTTATCGGTCTTGAGCAATTTTTATTGCGAGCAGCTTGCAATTCTAGAGAGGAATGAGTTTCTAATTTACTGATATTACGTTTTACTTATTATATATATTATCTAAGCAATAAATCAATCTTGCAAGAGATTGTATGTATTTTCTTGTACGTTGTCTTGCATCATGTCAAGCAGCTGCGTCTGTATGTTGCTGTGGGAGAATAAGATTGCCTTTTTACTTTGGATATCACGTGCTACCCCTTTTATTGTAAATCTTTTATACGAGTAGTTAGAACCAATGATCAAATGAAAAGGTAAATAATTGTGTCCAAAAATTTTATTTGTTTTGATCATAATTCCCTGTTATATTATTTTCAATTATAAGCACCGTTGAAAATGGAATTCATTTGTCACTGTATGAATTTTAACTTAATTATTTCAAATTAATTGTTGATTAAAACATCAGAGTCAAATAATAATACATAGTCTCGCTGGTTTTGAATCAATCAATAAATGTATAAGTTAGTTGTATAGCAATATCGATTCATTTCCAACCTACACTTCTTCGCACACGGTTCGTGTTTATCTGAACAGCTCTTCTCTTAATACAGAATTGAAAGTACAGTACCAACCGGCTTCTTGTTTATTATGATTAGATTTATTCCTTCTACGAAATTTCTGCCTTTAAGGTTCTCAACTTCCAATTAATAAAAACCAAAAACAAACTAAATAACAGAAGGTTCTCCCTCATATCCTTCATCGGGGCTTTCCGTTAACATTTCACTCAAAGCATCACTTTGTACATTTAGTGCAGATTCACTTATATTATTATTACCACTACCAACATTAGATCCGGACTGATTCGAAATCTGTTGATTTATATAGTCTACGTTTTCGTTATCGGTTTGAGCACTCGCACTACGTCTAGAAAAAGCTTGCGGACCATAAGTCATGGTCACGTTGGAATTTACACTGTGTACCAAATTTGGGTTTATGCTTGAGCTAAGTAAGTGAATGTTGGCGGGAACACAAGCAGGCCACGGAGTATGGGGATGGGACGATGGAGATATGGCGTCCACTAAATTGTCTACTGGATACTTTGGATCTTGGTTTTGTGTCCTCACGGGATATCTGGAACAAAGAAAAATGCTGTTCTAATTTCCACTAAAGTTTTTTATTTATTCAATAATTCAAACTTAAAGTTTTTGTTTAAAATGTCCATCCATTGTTAACTATTTTTCATTTAGTTTCTCTAAATAGGAAATCAAAGTTCAGATGGATAGAATGGATTTAAGAAAAAAATTCCACACGTTTTAAGATTTGATCTAGCTAAAAAATAATTAGTTAAATAAGGATAAAATAATGAGAAGAATCAAGACTTTTTCTTCTCTATATTTTTTTTATTTCTTTTTGTGAGTATTGGGATTTCAGTTTTCGTTCTCCTTTTCATCGCTTCAATGGACTCATGACGCATATCCTGGAACGAATGGGTAAATTGAGAGAGGAGAACAAAGACACAGGAAGTTAAATCTGGTGAATATGGTGACAGAGTGATAAAGGTAGTTTGGCGTTTAGATAAAAAATGAATCTCAATCATGTTGAATTTTTTGACGTGAAAACTTCTGAGTGGCTGCCCAAAAATCCGATGGTTTACTAAGAATTTCTCCACGTAGATACTTTAAGAATGCCAAGTAGCATTCTTGATTAAATATTTGATTCACTGGAATGATTTGATTTTCAACCACGGTAAACAAGCGACGAAAACGATAAGCATTACCTTGATTAATTATTAACCGACTGTCGGCTTCGGCTCATTTGGAACGCCAAGTATGTGAGTCGGTAGGCTGGCTTATGAGAATTTAGTCTCTATGGAGCGTTTCACGAGAGAGGACAGTGCGCGTGCATGAGATTCATAAAAATTGTAGCTTTGGCTTCAAACATGTATAGATATCATTATTTCGCATTTTACTGAAGATTTGGAGCTGCGCTTCACAAATTTCAGTTGGTGCAAGAATTGAAGCATCAGGACGCTTATGACGGTTAGTGACTTGGCATAAACCAAATATCTGAGCAATTTCCAACGTTTACCAATATCTTGTTTCCGAATGAAGCTCATTTTTATCTTAATGGATACGTCAGCAAGCAAAATTGCCGATACTGGTGTGCAACCAACCCAACACACAAATACAAGAATTCAGAGTGTTACGAGCAAATACTAGATGAATTTCTCTTACCTATAGTGCAAAATCTTGATAGTTATATTAGAAAAACATAGGACTGAGTAGATTTAAACTCGTCCAATAGACCTTTGTCACGAGCTCATGTAATTTTTACATGGCAAATAGAACTACAGGACACGTGAAATAACTTGGCCTCCAAGCAGTTCTAATTTAACACCTGTGGACTTTTTTCTGAGGGGTTATGTCAAATTTAGATTTCATTTTAGCAAAACGACTTCTCTGGCACAATTAAAACACAGTCTTCGCTACGAAATGGCAGCCATCACGGAGAATAATACCTGCTGAACCGTCACAGGCTATTTAAGTGCTCGATTGAATGAATGCTTTGAACGCCACAATTTGAATTGAATGATTTTATTGTTAAGAATAAATTCTCAAGTAATGTAAATTAATATATTAAAAGCATTTCATTCAATACACTCCTTTCTATTGAAACACCTTGTATTTAGATAGTTTAAACGACATATTTATAAGCCCACATCCCGTCCCTAGTAATTACACATTTAATGACTGTGTTTATGGAAAATATTCAGGTTTTATGTATGAGACTAGTACCCAAAACATCAACCACAATATGTTAAGTCTATACACAAAGAATGTTAAGAATGTCTGCTATTTCTTGGATGTGACATGACGATTTTTGAACATCTTGTTGTTATCTTCGCCAACAGAGGTAGACGTGGGACTCGCATGAGGCAAGTTTTTACTACCTTAACTCAATGTTTTGTGCCCCCCAAATATTTCCTTTTGCGATAAACTATAATTTCCAAAAAATATTCAACAAATCCATACCCATAATTCCTAACTTTCAGTCACAGTCACAGTCAATATCGTCAGAAAAACTCTTCTCATCGTGAACAATCAGCTGACAACACACACTCGTTGAGATATGGTGCTCAAACTTCACACTTAATATCAGAAAAGGGTGTACCAATTCGGGGAAAAAGATTCGATAATATTCGATTCACGCTCTCAGCCAGTCCGGTTCAAATTTGATAAGACCATATAAAATCGTGTTTCTTACTTCAATAATTTATTTTGTTATACCAGTAGGTACGGTACGGTGTTTTACTTTACACAGCTAGTGCGGGCAGGGTAGTATGACTACTTTTATGTCTATAACAACAAGTTCAGAGTTAAAAAATAAAACACAAGTGTCTCTAGGTTACAATGGCACTTTCTAATAGTTAAAGCTTTTGGCGCCTTTGCTAGCCTCAAAATGTTTTGCAGCGGATCTAAGATATCTGGATATTTTACTCATGGTGGACAACACTACAACGTTGGCCTACATCTATAAAGGCGTTCGGTTTGCTGGTCTACATGAGCACGTGAGCTGTGGAATTGGTGCGAGGTTCGTCGGTTATGGGCCCACGCACTTATATTTCTTCAGAGGAAAATGTCGAAGCTGATCGTTCTTCGTGAGTGGGAATTAGCGGATCACGCTTTTAAAATAATTTGCGGTGAATTTCGGGAAACTTGAATTTTAATTATTTGCTTCGCAAATCAACACCAAGTGCGCAGTCTATTGCTCATGGAGAAGAGGCCAATGGGCATTTGCATTCGATACATTCACAATAAGTTGATCCGATTGGATGTTTTACGCCTTTCCTCCTTTCTCTGTATTAACCCGAGTAATTAAAAAAAATTCAGGATGACAAAGCAAAAGGTGTATTGGTGATACCTCACTGGCCTACTCAGGTCTAGTTCCCAAACTTCCAGAAATTATCGGTAGGAGGGTGGGTTTTGTTTGAAGCAGACTCTAATATCTTGGTTTCTCCTTGAAGATCTCGCAAACATCCCGTAGCAAAGAAACTTATCCTGGTTGCCGCCAAGTTATCAGCCAAACATTCTCATAAAAGGTAAACCTAGAGAAACAATTGATATTCCAATCGCTCCTTTAATAGAGTCAACGTTGAACAGTTATAATGGGACTCTTTAACTCTGCTGGCGATGGAATGGACAAAATGAAGAGGATTCGTATGTTGTGTTAGTGGCAAAGTTTCTTTCGGAAATATTTTGTGATGGTGCTGGATATAATACGCTAAACTCTGCGAGAGCGGCACTGTCATTAATATTAGCGGAGGATGTCACAAATAATCAACTTATAAGTCGATTCATGAAAGGATCTTGAAAGATAAAGCCTAGCTTACCTAAATACGAGTCCACGTGCGATGTGGATCCAGTTTTAAATAAGTAGACAACGTGGTTTCCATTAGAAGAGAAGTCATTTTAAGAAAAATTAACGAAAAAATTAGTGTTGTTATTAGCCTTGGGTACGGGCCACCGCTCTCAAACGTTTTCGTTTGTTAAAATTCCTAATATCATTGCCTCAAAAAGATAAATTGAAGTACATATTCCTGATGAAATTAAAACTTCTCCGCCGGGGGTTCCACAACCAGTAGTGAAGATCTCTGAACAGTAACTAGTAATGACAGAAAACCTACGAAGAAATAAGCTACATAATTCAGTTAAAAGTGAAACAATCAGTCGTGGGATAAGATCGACGTATGTTACTTTGGGAGTGGATAAGAAATTCACTGCGCATTCTACGCGGTATGCCTCGACATCGAAAGCACGTGCAGGAGGTGTGTCGCGAAAATTAAAACAGTAGCTGGTTGATCTCTTAACTCAAGAGTATTCGCTGATTTTTATCATCAGCTAATAATTATTGAAAATAATCCATTCACAGAGTTGTATCACGCAGTATATTGAGTTAGTTAAATTGAGTTATATTTCTATTTCATAATTTTGAAATAAATGGTTATTATTTTCAGCAAAAATTTGTTTGATAATGGTTACAAAGAATTCATTTTTCAATTTCCTCTGTATTATTATATACAGAGAATTATTGCTTTGAACTTGCTACCTTCGTAATCTCGAAGTGCGAGACACGTAAGTTAATGGGAAGATCGTACGGGCTGGCCGAAGACCAGCGAAGTTTGATCTAAATTATCCGAGAGTCTCACACGAGAGGTTCCCACTCACATATACTCAGAAATTTATTGACCCCTTTTCAAGTAAAATAAAAAATGAATTAGTTTTTTACGAATAAGTAAACAAATATAAGAAATTGCCATAGGAACGTAGAGGCACTTGTGTTTTATTTTTTAGCTCTGAACTTGTGGTTATTGACATAAAAGTAGTGATACTACCTTCGTAATCTTTCGTGCGAGACACTAGGATAATTTAAATCAAACGGCTCGTAATATCTTCCAATTATGACTTTCTTGGGCATTAAGATGCAGAAGCAATTTCGATGAAATCATTATTATTAACAATTTAGTAAAATTCAAATTTAAATTCATATGTTATCTGTTAACTGATAGCGGAATTTCCTGAAGCACACATTGACCTGAGGATGTTTTGTCCTTTAAATATACTTCAGCAGCTGTGGTACTCTTTCATTTACTGTGACGCTTCAATGCAATACAAATTTCGCCGGCTTCTTCTAAAAGGGTTGCAGAAATTGGACCTAAGTTCACCACTGTACTTGTCGATTATTCCAAGTATTTTGCACAGGACATTTTTCCAAATGCTTTGATTCCAACGGATTTTACGGTACAGTGACCTGTGTTTAGGTTTGGATATGATATTTTTTCTGAGTAACCATTTGAAGTTTATAGTTCATCATTTAACGGATGCATGTGAACTTTCCTGTGAAAATATTTTTTTCCACTGGAATTATTTTTCGCAGGAAGAGATCCATTGGTGTTAAGGATTATAGATAAGAAGGTCAAGTGAATAAATTCTATTCACCCAGAGAAACAAAATCTATTACACTCTATAAAACTTTGTGTAATTGATACTGCCATTGTATTTATGTTTTGTGTTTACAGTTTTTTATATATATACCGGGCCATGGTAGGCCCACACATGCACAATGAAGCGATACCAGCTCGAAACAAACCTCAAAAACCACCAAGGTTTCCTATATCAGGGCCATTTTAGAAATGAATCAATTTCATGATAAAGTTGATCGTACATTCCAAAGAATGTGTTAATGTAGTGGTAGCGTAAACAGTATGGTCACTATTATAACAGGTTGGTATAAACCAGGTGGGTTAACCGTATGTCATGCGGCGCAGCTCGAGTTTTGGTTTGGTGGTAGCCTGCTTTCACTAGGTTCATATTCTCTATTAACATGCTTTAAATTTTTGGTTTAAACATATTCCTGATTTAAAATAAGGAGAACGTTACATATTAGGTTGGAAAAGAGGAAAATTGAACAGTCAATTAGAATTTCAGTGGATATGGTTATTGAATAGATTGTTTTCCACGTTGAGACCATTGACACTAAGTAACAAAAAGATTTTTGATTTGTTTCTTCTTATATGAGATTATGTGATTCGTAATTCTTTTAAATTGTCGCGATATCTTAATGAAAGCGCTCTCCATGCCCGTCACTTAAAGCGTCAATACTGGGAAAAGTGTATTTATGAGGACATATTATATCCCAATTTATGATATGAATTAAGGATTTTTTGAGGTCGGAATATTGAGGAGATCTGTAGTTCCCGAAAAAGTTTAGAGTAACTCTTGAAACCAGTTCCATCTTTGTCCATGGCTTCTACAAAATGTTTGATTAGTTATGTGTTCATTTCCCTCAGGAATGTAAAGATTTTTTGAGGCCCATTTTGCTTACATCATGGTCATTTTTCTCTTGACTGTTCCACTCGCATAAAAAGCAACAGCATTTCATGTAGCCATTCAGTAGTCCCAAAAACCAGAGCAACAACAATTCTAATCCTTACAGATTAATCACGGTTGTTTGCTGTATTCTACTCTTTCTAACATTAGTTTCATAATGTACCTATATTTCTTTCAAAAAGCTCCGTCAGCTGAAGGTAGTGATGAGAATTTATTACCGTTAAGAAGCAATACAGCCTTCAAACTTGTTTGAGGAATCAATGAACAGTCTCCATTCATCCGATGCTTTCATTTCTCCGGAAAGCCTTCGATATTGGCCAAGCAAAAATAACAGTAGTTTATGTATTAAGTAAATTCGCGCCATATCACTTCTTTGCCAGAAGGCATTTCTGAATATGGTCTATTGAACCAACCTGTCAAATTTCTGTGACATGAGATACAGCAAATGTGTGGTACCCAATATTTATCCTAGTAGCGAATATCCAGGTTATAACAAAGAAAGTCGGGAGAATGAACACATTTTCGTGACATTTTACACGATTTAGCTGTCAAATAAATTCCTTACAGAAAAGTGACTATTTGCTGATAAAAATATTGAAACGATTCTATACGTGAATGACAAAAACTGATATTTTTCTGTTAACTTTCGTGGTGCTACCAATAAAATGCAACAGATTTGGTTCTAATGACTTTGAGTAGTGCCTAATAGGTTTGAATTTCACTATTTAAATTTGCTATCTATTATAAAATAACAGAAGTGATTTTAGAAACAGTATACAATCAATAGTTTAGAATATTATGAGTAATTCAATTTCACTACTACTGCTGTTTGAATACGCATATTTTTATATAGTTGACTATTTTTTTTTGTTTTGTTATACTATAGTTATCTGAAACTACATTTAACTGCCACCTACTTGTTAATATTTGAAACCAGAGTATGTAGTCGACAACCCTTATTTTCAGAAATCATCCTTGGGCGTAATAACTACCATAAATCATTTGTCAAGCTACTCTTGTTTGGATAGGAACGAGAATATGATTAATTGGTCCAAGTTAGTTTAGATACAACGAACTGTGACTACTATGTTATATTTTTATTTAGAAAACGTTATCTGCCTTATTGTTTTCATGACATTCCGACTGCTTCGTTAACTTATCCTCAAACCCGGATTATAAACCGCGGCGTTTCTTCATTCGTATTCATATTTTCCCATATTTCGTATTAATTAGCAACA
Source organism: Diorhabda carinulata (assembly GCF_026250575.1). NCBI lineage: Eukaryota > Metazoa > Arthropoda > Insecta > Coleoptera > Chrysomelidae > Diorhabda > Diorhabda carinulata. The sequence goes on along the minus strand of NC_079472.1, from coordinate 8,292,127 downwards.
TTCAATTATTAAATCATGTATATCCTTGTACAATAAAAAAATATCTGCTTCTGATTCCAAATATTTAACAATTGAATACAATCAGATCTATGTAAAATATCTTTGCAGATGCTTATCACAAATTGAAATAAGCTGAATTACCTTAATTCAAAGTTGCTTGGATTGGACACTACGCGGGCGCGTTCTAAAATTATGCGATATCATAAGATTTCTCGTTATAATTGGAAGAGTATTTTGAGAAAACAAAAGAATATGAATGCCGAAAGTAATTGAAACCGGCATAACTATTATAATCAGGTCCTAACTAAGTGATTTTGCACTGAACACATTTCATATATCCCATTGAAAGAATGTTTTGGAGCAACATTATATTATTCTACTGAAACAGGTTGAGATATGACGTATGAGAGTTACTACTTAAGTTTTGAGCTACACAATGATTTGACATATTCACATCAGTGTTGACATCTCAAAACTTTAGTAGTAATCCTAGTATCTCTGAGTTACAATATGGTGAAGTTAAAATAATCTTGATAGACCTATATGTATCTTAGAATAGATGAAAGGACTTTTGTGAGTAAAAATTCTTGTTTGCGACTTTTTTGCTTGACAATAGACTCATTCCTAGCATAATCTGAGCTTTGAAAAATGAAGTACACCTCAGGAATTTTCCAGAAAACCTTTTTTCGTTTATTTTAAATATGCGCAATTTTCAATACAGAGTTTTCTAAAATTTATTCGTAATAGTTCTCTTGTGGTTGATCGAACAACACAAACTATTCAAAATGTGTTCTTGTTTCACCCTTCCCCATTAAAATCCTCATTTAGCTAATCAGAAACCCTTTCTGTATAATGAACAGGGCAGTAGTCGTGTAGGAAGAATAGTTGAAGGAAGTTTTTAGATAAATCTTTGTAAAATTTGGGATTAAGTACGCCGATTGTGTACGAATGAATTCTGAAGATGGAATGATTTGATAATCATTGTTGTGCAAATCAGAAATAAGAAAATTGATGGTAGAATTGCTCTGATATAATAATAGATAATAGGCAGTATAAAATTCTCCCGCAAATTTCCATATTTTAGGTCAATGTCACAGAAATAAATTATCGAACGAGATTTGAGAGACTTTGGAATATTCTAATCTATATTTAGTCAATTGACCGAGAAAGAGGGAAAAATTCTTTGCAGTGCGGCCGACAAAAATTTCTTTCTACTTGTGATAAATTAAGTTGAAATAAGATACCCTCAATTATCAGCTATATGCAGAAAACATGGAATTCAAAATATAAAACATAAAGTAGCAAATATTTATAGAGATTGAAAGAAATTAAATCAAACGTATCCAAAAGTGATGATATTATAACAGAGGAAAGAAAAAGTTACGACAAAAACTTATAAATAGGGTTGAGGATTACATGCAAATTCCATATTTTTGTATGTCGGCTTGAGTCGCAAACCTCGTAACTCTATAGAACCAAATTTAACAGTACACAGAAAACTTAACGATGAAAACAATTGAATAGAAACTTAACCTGATTTTTTGTAGGAATGAAATAGTGGTCAGATATTAACAATCGAGAAGATAATTGGAAAAAAATTGTTTTAAATTTTTAGTTAACACTGAAGCGGTTAGCATTTAAAAAATAGCGGTCTCGAGTTTCGATGTTTTCTAAGCTTGTCACAGAAAACCATAAGAAGCAGACCATATCCCACGCATTTACACTTTTCTGTATATTTCATTATGGTACGCATATTAAGACATGTTGTTCAAATTAATTTTGTCGAATTGAAATTCTTATAAATATTCACTATTTATAACACAAGCTTACACTCGCATTTCAGCATGAGACTTGTTGTATCAGACTCCAGCTATTCCGTATCCTTATCAATAAGTTCGTTGAGTTTTAGGTTTTCCTTGAAACTAAATAGTTACTCATTTCTTTATAAAGAAGGATGTGCCTTTAAATACTACTAGAAAATATTTAAATTGTTAGAGGGAAGCAAACGAGCTTTTTCTTTACAATGCTGGAGACATCCACTATTTTTCTAAATAACTAATATCTCTTAAAATTGCCTATGTATCAAAGTTTTTCACACCCTCTACAATACTAAATTTACCAATTACTGAACAAAAATCTAAGAAATGTATAACGTGAGATGATTATTTTTTTATTTGATTTCCCGATGAATCAAATTATTAACAATTTGAGTAAAACTAGAGAGTAAGAAAGCACACCAAATAGCTTCCATTTACATAATGCTTTTTCAATTGAAAATGCAAGCCAGCGATTAGTTCATCTCGCTCCTAATTGAACTTAAAAACTGTGCTTCACAAATTTTAAAGAGCGATTATTTTTGGATTTATGACACAAACATGCTCATACTAAAATGCCAGTTTTTGCTATGTTTTGTTCACCGCACTATTATCGAGCTAAGCTTAAACTCAGATTTAGATCCCCATAACTTCTTTATCGTATAAATCATCCTGGTTTTATATGCATGTCGAGAATAGAATGATTTTATTATTTAATTGCTTTGTTTGCTTTCCACATCTACGTTAAACTGGCTCGCGAAAACCAAATAATCCACAATTTATCTTGATAATTTTAACAAGAGAATGAGAGTCTAAAATAATATAGAGTGACGCTAATATAGGTAGTTCCAAGTAATCGTATACTGGCAATCAAAATATTTTCCTTATAACGTTCACGAAAATTGATTAAGTTTAAGAACCTCCTGATTTCTTATTTTTGAATGTATATCCTTATGGAAAGTATCGTAGTTTTCTATCTGGAATTCTTGGTATGTTTCATCAATTATTTTGACTAAAACATTCACCTTTTGTTGCTTCTTTCACGTTACTTGATAGGAATCATCTAAGTTTTGAAGAATTTCATGTAAAGTGAACCAAACATTCATTAATAAATTTAAACATAGTAATGTGAGTTTTATTTTGACAGTTTAAAACTTTTTTTAAATGTTTTGTATAACTTCATTCCTGTCTGGCACAAGTGGTACAGCTTTCGTAAACTTCTGTTCACTAAAAAAGCATACACTTATATTTTTCCCGCTTAAATCAGATTTCACACATAATGTCACTGACAGTGTTAGCGACAGATAAATGATTAATTGATTTGAATTCAGTTGAAGTAGATGTGTACTTAATGCCTCCTCAGTTAACTGAAAGCCTCCATTATTGGAGTTCTAGATCTTGATGTGAGTACCGTAGCTAGTGAAGAAGCCATTGAAGGAAGACGAGACCTTGCGCCGACAGGTTGTGCCTGGAGGAAGAAAAATTGTTTAAGACACACACGATTTGGATTGATTAATTTTTCAACAGTATATTCCTTTGAATCAGCTGCTAGTGCTCCATATGCAAAAAACTTTCCAGGATCTCGTCAAACAGGATGCAAACGAATTAAAGCTTCGGAGTTGTGTTTGTACCTTTTAATGTGTATCGTGATTAAGACTTTTGGGAACGAATTGTCTTACCACCAAATTGAAGATTTAAAGAGCAATATGTTGACGAAAGTGATGAATCCGGCAAATTTTCAGTAAATATTTGGGCTTGGATGAGAATCAAAAGGTCTGGTGTTTGTTGGAGAATAATTTCAAGGTTAAAATTGGAAGTTTACTTGAATATTGTAGACAACATTAGGTTGCCATCAGTAAATCAAGCCATTAAAACAGCTTGAGAACATTTTAATTCGAATGGAATATTTGTCATAATTTAATTCACTCCATGCAAGAGTGAGTGCAGTACAGGAGACGGATCTATACGCCAAATCATAGCCGGGGTCTTTACAGAATTCAGATCGGGGAGTCACTGAATTCGCTATTCTAGTATAAACCAATACGATGTTTGGTAATTACATCGTAACACTTTACCCTTTTACCTTCTTTGTTTCATTGTAGCCACTATGAATAATTTTCCTAATCCTCAAGGAACACAGTTTTTGACCAAGTGGCCATATCAACTCAATCTCTTCTAAGCCGATCAAGGGAGATGAAGTAGAGGGTATTTGTTGTCATTTGTTGTAGATACAAATTCAAGAAGGGATTTTTTGATATTAGTGAGTGATGGACTTGTTGTGCTTCAGATAATAATAGATACTCCGTTGTAATTCTCAAGCATACTTTGTGATGAATGGTAAGAATTTACCCGTGTCAGCTGGACTGAAAGGATTAATAATTGTAGTATATTGATTATGTTGTTGAAATTACTTCCTGGTATGGTAACAGATGTAAAATACATATACAAGAGCTGCAAAAATTTGTGCCAAGACTTGTATGCCATTTTAATGAAGAGAAGTGTACTTTTGCATATTTTTGACTCTCGATATATTTATACGTAAAAATTCAAATTGGACCAACTGTCTCCATAATAATACCACCAATATTCTGGAGAATAACCGTGTTTATTTATGTTTAGTGTCAATGTGCCCATCTACTTCAAAAAAAGTTTCCAAATAAATTGTTCTCGTCCGGACCTTCTGACCCAAAACTGAGAGAAAAGTGGTTTCAAGCTGCGAAGTGAAATGACAATTATCCTCCAAAGATGCTGTGAAGATCTTTCTGACTTGAGTCTGCGAATATACTTCTTATTAGTTCAGTGAATAGAAATAAAATATCGACCAGGCTGAGTACATCCTTTGCATTTAAGTTTTAATTTGTGGAAGCCAGCTGTTACTTTAATTTTCTCAAATATTCCTGAAGAAAGCGACAGGACGCTTCTGAAATTTTCGAATTTTCCCAAAGTTTCAAAAACTTGCTTCGCCAATATCTTCAAAATATGGTATTTAGAGAATTTTTGATTTGTTTTAAAATGAGAAATAGATATTATTGCAACATCAGTACTTTTTATAACATAATGATTTGTGAATTGAGGAAATATTTATTCTTTCTTTTTTAAGGATAGATGATGATTATCAACCCTCTCTTTGTAAACCATAACCATCATATCCAGCCTTTCAGTGACCTTAGTATACTCTTTAGAGATAGACTCACAACATAAAAAGCAAAACAATGTACGATTTACTGCTACGATCCTATTAGGATTAGTAAATTGTTCCAGTGAATGTTCTTGTATGAAAATGATTATATGTGAACTCTAAAACCAGTTTAAAAACGAAAATTCAAAAGTGACTCCATATTAAGATTAAACAGAACATTAAAAGAAATCTTTGTTAGCTGATTCAAAGACTTATTATTCAAAAGTCTTTGATTAAAAAGCAATTCACAAACACAATATCGGACAGTCAAGAAAAAAAATTTGTCCCGGTTTTGCTATATTTCGGATCAATCGAAATGGGATTCAAATTACAGTATATGATGTGAATATTGATCTAATATTTGAAATGAACTCCAAATCATTCCAGACAATCAAGACTATTGAATATTTCTATAAAGCTTGTGTTAGTAACTTTATTCAATGTAACTCATTGTAAATCATTGAATAGTTATTCATATTACCCCTCATCCATCCGCCGAAGCTTTTCCTAAACAATTGTTAGATATTGGCGATGGGAAAGTTGCTGTACATGAAAATACTGGATGCATAAAATTACAGACAGACTTCTGTACAATCATCGATAACATAATTCCCAATGTACACATATAATATGAAAACCATAAGTGGCTGACAGAAAGAGCGATTTTGGCAGCAAAAAATGTGGACTTCAATGGGTTAAATTCAAAGATACAACAGTTGTTGTTTGGGGACTTAATGTCATACAAATCTATTGATGGAGTTTGCGATACCCACATTATCCAATTGAGCTTTCAAATTAATTGGATTCGCCAGGCATGCCACCATTCACAATTGAAGGTTGGATCTCGCATTATTCTGCTTCGTAACTTGAACCCACCATTGCTGTGTATTGGCATACGATTATTCATTAAAAAATTCATGGAAAACGTTATAAAATCCATTATTTTGAATGGAAAGTTTCAAGGCGAAAATGTGTTACTGCCACGAATCCCTATGATTCCTACAGATGTGCCAATTGAATTCAAACGCACTCAATTCCCAATTAGATTGGCATTCACTTTGACGATCAATAAGGTACAAAATGAGACATTTTCTGTATGTGGCTTAGGTTTGGAAACACCAAGGACAACTAATGTGGCATGCTCTCGTGTGGGAAAACTATCCAGTTTTGATGTTTAGAATTGTGATTTGAGATATATTTGTTACTTTAATAAAGATTAATTTATTAATCTAAATAAAGCATACTTTCATTATCTACAACTCTTTCGATTACGAGTACATCTCTACACACTTAGTTAGTTATTTGTATTAAAGTAGAAAAATATTTCGTAGTTATAATTTATAAGGCAGAACAACGTTTACTGGGTCAGCTACTATTACATAAATTTCATCACCCAAGGGTGGTGAGTAGACTTGCAACCCGTCGTCAAGGGCAATCGATAACTTTTTGATATTTGTTACTTACATCCTTCAAAATACTTTTCACGATGTAAGAAATACAAGAGGTGATATATAGAATAGACGTCATATTTCTCGAACATATTCCAACGTGAAATTTGAAAGTCACGCTCTTGAAATCTGGATATACCTACACACAGTGACGTTCTTTGTTAAGGAAAGTTCACACCCAATAAAAAAATCATTCTAAATAGCATTATCTTCATAACAATTACTTTTTATGATTAAGATATATACTAGAAAAGTTATTTGGACCGTTTTATCAATTTATCACCTTTTTCCCTCATTCGATTGGTTTCTGAAGTTGTTCAGTTATTATATTTCCCTCCTATTCTTGAGAGAATATATTCTTTTCTCTTCCAATTTCTATTATTCATTAGAAAACATACTCACCCATCGGCTGTATATCGAACATCCACCGTATTATCGTATGGAGAATCAACACTCCTTGAAAGAAATTCAGCCTCTCGAGAAATCCTTCGAAAAGGATTCGCAGCGGAATGTCTCTTCAACCGATTTGACGGTAACGTCCTATAATACGCTTCGGTGGTAAACTGATTCGGCACCGTTCGACAGGGCAACTTCGGTAAGCCGTAATCTAGTGGGTATCCATCGGGATCAACCACACATCTGAAATAAGAAACGTCCTTCACTCACTTCAAAATATAATCAATAAATATTTTGTAGAGACAAAAGAGAAGAATATGTTCACATTGTTAAATATTGATATTTGGTGAGAGATACAATATTTTTACATCATTAAACTATAATAATGTGGAGATTGATTAGATTATCAATTAAATTGAATGAAAGTACTAATAGGCATTAAAATCGAGTGACTGTGTTAAAAGTTAAAAGTTGTTATGTGTCGCATGAAATTGTTTATATACAAGAGCTATTCAGAAAGTGATACTGAATAAGTCTGCTTGTAATTTGGAGCAGGGAGGGCAAGGGAACTATGTAAGACTGTAAGAAGCTGGTCTAAGCCCTCTGGAAGAAATTCCAGCATGTTCTGGAATATCACAAAATTAAATGACAATCGGGGAGATATGAAGTGATATATCTAATCATGTGTGGTGCTTAGGAAATTATTAGTAGAACAATTTTTTAGGCAAAAATTATCCGCGGAACCTTACAATATTTCAATATAAACCACTATCTTATATTCTAAATACCAGCTCACCTGCCTCCATCAAGAAATTCGGTACTTTCCCGCAATCTTGCTATTGGTATTTGTATCGAATTAACATACTCATTTTGACATAATTCATGATTATTATGATCTTCTCCATCCCCTTCTCGTCTACAACCTGTAAAAACAAAACTTTTCATAGCATAGCATAGTAATACTTAACACACTAAAGCTCAGAAATGCTGGAAGTTCTTGGAATATGATTGTGAACATAATGAAACTGGAAATCAAAGAGCACTTAATCAAACTAACTTCTATTTATGTTTTAAAATCGTCTGAATTTTGAGTCTCTTCTGATTGACAATTAGAAACAATCACCAATTGGTTGATAATATCTGCAGTAAAATCATTTTTTAGTGTCTAAGCACTGAAGTAACGGGACGGTCTTTTAAAATTACAAAAAATTCAAATGTTTTATTACCATTAATAAGAACAAACAAAAAAAGATTTACATGCCGATATCTAAATATTTTTTAATCTGATGGATTTCGAAAGAAATATAATATGTAACGCGACACTAAAGTCTCTTTTTGTCACTGATCTGATTAGTGACGCCAGTCTCGTGACAAAAAGTATGACTTTAGTGTCTTGAAACTATTTTCTTTTCATTTAATTGTTATTTCTAAAAAATAAGTAAAACTGGAAATGGACTTTTTGTAGTTTAGAATTTATAGAATAAAACTCTAGATTTTACTCAAATTTTTCAAGATTTTTCTTCTCTTCTTGTTTGGATTTTATTGCATCTCAGGAATTATTCCATTTTCATAATTGAATGTTGTGCAGTTATATTTTTTTCATCGTATTGATGACTTTCAATCTATTTTCTAAATATGATTCACATACATATGATCGAGAAAGATGCCAATAATAAAAAAGAGCTGTACAATTTGTAAAAAATCTATAGTTCTATTTTATTAATTCCAATGCAAAAATTGAATTGATAGTTTTCACTTATTTTTGGGAAATAACAACTAAAACAAATTAAATGCGGATGAAACAGGGAAAAGGAAATAAAAATATTATGAAAACTAGAACTAGAAGAACTAGAAGAAAACTAGAACTCCAATAAGTTCCAAGTGTTCTAGAGAAGAATATGGAATGAATGAGTCATATTATGGCGAATACTATTATTGATTTGCATGAATCTTGGACTAGAACAGCATTAACTATCTAGCTGAAGCTGCTTTTCCAACATGAATTTTATAAAGTGAAAATTAAACGATTCCTCCCTAATAACTCACATACTAGTCCTAATAAATATGCTAATAAATATGTTAATAAAGATACATTGGTCAGTAAAAACAAAATCTTGAAAATACTCACTGATTGATTTGAAATTTGATAGAAATTGAGCAATGGAACTTGTATAATCCTACCTAAAATAGAGTCATGTGATGACTGAAGATAGGACTTTACTTATTTTCCAATTTCATCACAACATTTGCATCATTACTATCTCTCCTCACGTACTTGCTCATTGGAAAATGGCAAAATGTGAATCTTCCGCGAGAAACTACTCAAAAGTATGGTAAAAGTCAAACCAAAATATGCTCGGTCATTCATGAAAAGCAAACCAATATTTTGAATGAAAATATTGATTGCTCGTTTCTTAAGGATTAAGGATAATTGGATATCAATTCTCTATCATACTTATGACAGATTCAAGCATATGGCAATACGTTGAAAGTTATTAAGCTGTTTTACTCGCCTTCACTGAAGAACAACGAAAGAAGCGAAGAGAATTTTTCTTATTCTACTTTCTACGCCTGAGGCGCAATTATAATTGTTGTAGAGTTTTCCGATTCAACGATACTTTTTATGCGAATACTTTCACTGTGTTGATTCAGGTAAGATTTTGTGAGACTTTTACAAACTAACAGACATGTACTGAAAACCTTCTAATGATCCAAGTATCATGGGCGTCTCATCTTTTTTTCTATTGCGTATATTTGCCACGACTTTTTCATCTGATGGAATCAAATGAATTTAAATAGAGAAAACTTTGTTATTTGTAACCTATTGCATGATTTAGTTTCATAAATTATAATCAATTACTCCAACTAATTTGTTAAAATTTCTCAAAAAATGACAGAACGAAGTGAAAACCTTAATGTTTTCCTTGAACCCCTACTTTTCCCCGTCATAACTTCTACTTACCATTAATGATGTCAGGATTCTGTTTGAGTTGTATGCCTCGGAGGGAATCAGGACTTCTAATTTGACGAGTATCTCTGATAGGAGAGAGAGTGCTGCTAGACATCAATTCGCACGATTGGGTTTCGAAGCTAGTCAATTCTTCGCTTGGATTCGGGGTATTTATTTGCTAGAAGAAAAAAAATATCACTTCAACAAACTAAGAAAGGAAATATTCAATCGAAAAAATACAACTAATAGTTTTCTGGACCTTTATATTTCATATAATTAAAAATAATTTATAAATCCAGTTATTGAGTTTTACACATCTTCGATTTATGCAATAGAATTGTTGTTTTACCGATACCAATAACTGAAACGATAATAATATCATCCAATATTGTGTTTGATATACATACTCATTTGATCCAATATAGAAACTTGGACAAATGATGACTTGTTTGATTACCTCTTACAGAATATTCTTTGAAAGGATTGTTTAAACAGTATTCATATTTTCTATAATTCTAAATTTTCTTGAGAGATTGATATAATTTGACGTTTCGACTTCAATCTTTATCAAAATATGATATTGACACTGATAATTTGCGTATTTATATTAATCAATAGATTAAATACATCATGAACATCGAAATAAGAATAAAATCAAAATTGAAATTTGTTCTAATGAGAAAAATTGGTTTTTCTTCAATATGTAGCAGTACTTAATTAATCAAACTATTTGCAGTTTAATAGAATTTACAAAATAGAGCTAAAAATTTTACTTGAATTATTTAGGTCTTTTTTTATCATTTATAGCCTTTTCGTTTTTAAGAATTTCGTTTATTAGATTTGGTTCCAAGAATTTTTTAAGCTTTATAATTGAATTTATGTTTTTGATGATATTTCATGGTTCGTTAAAACAGTTTAATTTTTTTATCGTATTTATGACCTTTTAGTCTATTTTCTAAATACTGAGAGATCTGCTCTATGTAGACAGCATCACAATTGATACGGCACTTGATATATAATATTTTTTGGTGTTTTAGAGTTTAATTTAGTGAAATATTTGGATAACGTATTATTTTCTTCATGACTTATACTAATATCATATTTATTAAAGTAATTTGGAAGTTGTTGGGAGAGTCCTTCATATGACAATAAAAAATGTTTCATGTTTTGATGCTTTGGTTCTGATTGTTTTTTAATTGATTCTAGTATCTGTTTATCTTTTTTTGGATATGATGTTTATCATTTTTTTCGGATAATTATTTTCTTTCAATGTAGTTTTTGCTCATGTTCTTATGTTATTGTTAATTTTATATAATGTGACATCAAGAAAATTGATTTTATTATTTTCTTCGATTTACATTGTGAATTGAAGTTTTTTATTAATATTTTTGATTCGATTCCTCGGTACAGCAATCATCTACATATCGGAAAAAGAATGGAATATTTATTTCAAGTTGAAAGCTGCCATAGCACAACCATCAATTTGTCTGTATATTTCATTTTCATATTTGAAGTACGTTGTTGTAAGTGTGAGATCTATAGCTTTTATAAATTTGTTTCGAGATATTTCTGAGAGTTAAAAGTTTTCGACCTTACAAAGCTATAAGATATTTTCTTTAACATGAACAATTCTATTTTTCAACTGTCTTTTTGAGTAAATATGCATTTACGTATTAGATTACATACTCTTCTAATGAAAATCTCCGCAAGTGATATTCTAATGCTAGAAAATATTAAAAAGTCGCTGAAAGTCAATTCATGAATGTTAGCTGTGGCGATCACCGAAATATATATCATAAGGTTCGTTGCCTTGATGAAAAAGAACTTTATTTCCTCATATTTATATATTTATATTATTTATAAATACAATTGCTTCCTGAAACTTCCTCTTCATTTTATTAAGCAATGATGCTCAATACTAAACATCACTTGTCCCGCAGTTGAAACCATATACACTTTTTGCGAAGCAGGTTCGCCCTCTGCAATCTATTGTTGACGGTTTTCCATTTCAGAAATATAATAGACACACATTTCATCTACAGTTATGAATAGATGCAAAACATGAAACTCATTTTACTTAAACCGCCTCGGTAAGGCCTGGGAAATGTTCATTGGAATACGCGTTTGGTCAAAAGTGAGCAAACACGAAACCCAAGGCGTAGATATCTTATACATGCATAATTCTTCTGTAAATATATGATAAATACATCCATTTGGTATGCCAATGGCCTCTTCTATCTCTCTAATTTCAATCCATCGATCGTCTAGTACCATTTGGCCGTCCATACACTTGTCGTCAATTGAGCTGATACGGCAACTGCGTGAGAGAGCTGTTATACTGGAAGATAATTTTGCTTGCTGATCAGGTACTGGCGAGAACGTACTACATTTTCTTTTCATATGTTTTATAACTTTCTTTTTTCGGAATTCCATCAATTTCTGACATATCTCCAGTCGCATTTCCTCCTAAACATCCCTAAACCTTCATCTAGCTTCCGTTATATTTCACAGTGGGGATTAAAAATGAATCTAGCATCCGTTCTTCCTTCGACCTTGCGCACAAACACTTCTCTATTAAACCCAAAAACCTCAAACTTTCACTCATCTCTCTATAAAATTTTTTCCTTCTCAATATATCTCCAATTCTTATGTTCTTTAACACACAGCAACCTCTTAATTCTATTTTGACATCTCAAAAGAGATTTCTTCACCTCCACTCTTCCTAAAAGCTCACCTTCTCTAAATCTCCTCCACTGTAGTACTGTAGTACTGAAATCTGTCTATCTCTAGGCCCGTGAGTCATCGATCACGTTAACTGATTACTACAATGCGTTTATTTTCAGGAGTTGTGGTTTTTTGAGGTCAACCTGAACGTTTTTTATTGCTAAAGTTTCTGGTGGATGCATATCTTTTCACGTTGTTGTCCACGGTACATCGAGGTACTTTTAATTCGGTATTAATGTTACGGTTTTTTAAACGATGGTTTTAATCGATGATTCCTTGGTATTACCCATTTCAAAACTTACATATATCTGAATTTACGAAAACGCAATCAATTCGTATACGAATAATGTACAAATCAGTCGGTAATTGCAACATCTAATTTGTCTCCACTCACCTACAAAACATAAACATGCGCTCATATAAAGTAAACATCAACAACAAACAAGTGAACATTCGCTTTACATTACGGAAAAGGTATTTGTTAAAGTTTATTATTTTGAAATTCAATGATTGTATTATGAAGTGGGCAAAAACCGGTAGTATATTATTGCTAAATTTAAACTCATCAATCTATTATATAGATTTCTTTTTTTTCTTCTCTTCGATTAAAAAGCTCTCTGCCTACAAGTATATTCATGAAAAATTTCAACCTACAGTTTGTCTCCATTATTAAATGAAAGTATATTTCTAGGGTTGCAATTATTTTCCTTTTAGTTTTTCCTTCAATCTCTTTCCTGGCTCTGTTACCAACATCAATACCTCTATATATAACCTAATGAAAATCTATAAAAAACCGCTTGTTTATGTGTTAATGACTTAAGTTTATATCATTTTCCACTTTCCAAGTTGGTCAAAATTATATCTATGGACATAACAAAGATAAATTTCTTACTTTATTAATGCTTACTGCAAACTTTAGATTCGTTTCCCTCAGAAAACTATTTCTACTCATATCTTATTATGCAAATCATAGATCAACTACTTTTTTCACTAACATTTTGAGTTTTTCCGAATGTTAATAAAACAATTCATTTTTGTATTCTTGTATTCGTTCTACTTGTGTCCTCATACTATCAATTCAAAAAACATATTCATTTATATTAATGCTGACATCATAAACTCACAGCTGTACCCTGAACATTCAAATATAAAAACGGATAGATTCCGCTATCTTCAATATAATTTCACTTTCATCGGGACAGACTCCCTAATTATCAACACAACAAAATATATCTACGGTTGATCCAGACACGAATGAATCCTTTATAAAACTGCGTTTTAAATGTAATGCGGAAAACATTTTACTTCAAAGAATATACGGAAATACATTATATTGAGACTTTATTCCAGAGGACATTCTAATGAGACATCACCTCTTAGCCACATGATAGTATTGATGTTGAATATTGCTATTTGGATTATAGTAGTCGAGGAGCACATCAATTATTTCATGATTTCTAAAATAGATTGGACATCAAATAATCTAAGAGGTGAAAGGAATGTTGAAGAAAACCTGATAGAACATCTTCAAAAGAGCAATGAACTTACATTATTTCTATCTTCACTCAAATTCTAGAGAGTGAGAGAAGTCATAATTTCTTAATGTTATTGTAAAATATAGAATCGAATGATATCAAAATGAAAATGTGAAATTATTACCATCAAAGAATTGGTTAAGCTCTTGACTCCATCACTCAGCTTATTCCCATTATGATATTGTATAACCATATCTTCCGTGTGACAAAGCTTATGTTTTCTCTGTTTTTCTTGTTTACATTTGATGATTAATACAATAAGAGCTATTAACACTGAAATTCCGAGTATAGATATCCCTACGATAGCAATCAAAATATATTCGAATGGAAAGACAACTTCAATCACAAGCGGCTCTTCCTTAAGAATAATCTTGATAGTAAAGTTCGCCTGTGTGGTACCTGCGTTATTTTCTGCATTACATATAAATGTTCCATTGTCATCAGCATTAGCATTATAAATAAAAAGTTCACTTCGTTTATTCTCCGCTCCTTCTTCTACGTAATAAATTAAATGAATTCCCGGTGCTACTATTGTATCATTTTCTAGCATTTCACCTTGGAACCACCACGACACAGAAGCTTCCGGAACTGCTTGTATGTGACATGTTAATGAAACATTTTTACCTTCACCCAATTCCAAATAAAACGAAGTTGGGGTGATATTGGGTAAACATGCTAATTGCTGAATCGGCACTGATCTTATAGAACGTGAAGCTAGTTTTGGAGGTTTGTAACAAACTGGTTCTATTGATAATACACTTTTAAATTCCCTCAGCCACTTAGCTAAATCGATAATGTGACAGTCGCATTCCCACATATTTTTTTCCAAGGTTATACCTTTTACGTATTCAGGAAGTGTTCTTCGACCTGGTATTGTCTTTAAACGATTTCCGGCTATATGCAACCATTCCAAACTGTGAAGACCCTGGAAAGCTCCTTCTTCGATATCCGATATATAACAGTCACTTAACTCTAGCATATTCAATTGAGATAAGTGCTCGAAACTGGCTTTTTTCAATACGGTTATGGGGTTTGAAGACATTATTAGTTTCATGAGAGGACATTGCACGAAAGCTCTACTTGGAACTGCATCTAACAAATTATTCGAGAGATCCAATTCCACTAGGTTAGTTAAACCCGCGAAAGCGCTTTCATGTATTGATTTTATCAAAGAGTTTGATAAATAAAGTCTTTGGAGACTCTCTAGTTTTTTTATAGAAAACATATTTTCGTAAAGCTGCCCGAGTCTGTTCCCGGAAAAGTCCAGCACTTGCGTCGTCATATCGAGGCCGTTAGGAATATCTGAGAGATTTTTATTTTTGCACTCGACTGTCTGTTTTCCGCTTTTCCACATACAAGCACAAAATATTGAACAGCATGTTGTCTCCTTGATCAACTGAAGCAGCAGTATCAGGTACATTTGTGTCGGTATTAGCATTTTGTAGGCTAAACAGTTTTGATACTCTTCCGTTCCAATGGAATCATTTCTACCAGTCTGAAACAAATAAAAAAAAATAACAGTCAATATATTCAATTTATGGTAAATCGAGTTTACGAATAAAGAAATAATTTCAAATTGTACGTCACACGTAGAATTTGTTAAACGTTTTATTTAATCGCTGCGTTTTGTTCAAAATCCGTAACATTTGTGGCAGAAAGGAGTGATGATTGGAAGTGAAATTTGTCAAAGTACAAAATAGCCCTTGGCCTTCATTCTGACTGTAATTAAAATTCAATTAGTTACATTGTTTATGTGCTCTTTCATATTATCAGGTTAATCACATTTTCCAATCAGATAATTTACGATTATTGAGCCGTTCAGATGACTCATAATCTACAACTATGGACCCAAGAAAGGCAAGGAAAAACATTGAGTACTCCATCCGAGGAGTGGATAGATTGTTATACGCGTAAACGGATTAAGCCTATCACTGACCAACTTTAAATAACATTTAAAGTTACTTTTCTTTGTTTAAACTGGGCTTTAATGAGTTAATATCATACTCCCTCTCTCTAATTTTTTTGTGTTTCTTTGTATATAATTGGTGTGAATGAATTAATAATACTCCCTCAAATTATTATTGTAATCTAGTATTTTTCCCGTGTATGATATACAGGGTCCTTCACGACCAGCTTAATCAATATGCATATGGAAAAGTACAGCGACTAGTGTTCTGAAAATATGCTTGCATGGGTTTTTCGAAATGCTCGTTTCAGCTAAAATAATTTCATTATTCTGGATGTGGACATAAAATTCGTTATATCAAACGGAATGCTATGGTTTTTATTAAATTTTTGGAATCTACGCGAAATTTCAATACAACAATATATGAAGCATCGTATCCCTAAAGTCCACCTTTATCTAATTAATTAAAATTTTCGAATTTTTTGGAAACATGCAGCGCTCCACTGAAAAAATTATATTTCTAAGTTTAAGTGAGTCGGGTCTAACATTTTTGGGATTTGGACAAATAACACTTACAGGTTCCAAAATCTGTAAAAATCTCAGAAACTGGTGCTGCATTTCGCTATCTAAAAACTTCGAAAGCTCAATTTTTTCGAATGGCAACCTCCATTTTTCTCTTTATCTGCCGATGGCGAACAGGAAATAACAAAATCTAACGTATCAAAAATTAAGATACTTTATTCAATTTAAAAATATTTAAAAACACTACACTAAGTGGAGAAGAACAAAACTGAAAATTAAACTGAAGTGAATGTTCGAAATGGTTGCCCCCAACTTTCAAACATTTATGGATTCTTCTTAAAAACCCGTGCTGAGTAGCGTTTCGAATTTATTGCGGTGAAATAGTTCGAAATACATTCCGAACTCTTTCCTGACAGTCTTCTACTATACTTCGCGGTGAAGAATACACGATATCTTCATTCGACCCCAAAGGAAAAAATCTAATGGGGTGATATTCACAGCACGGTGCAACAAACTGACCGTGAGCTTTACAATTATGAATAAGCCGCGTAAGTGTATCATGTCGTGAAGTTGTGAACAAATTGCACTAATTAACGGTGTTAGCTTATGTAACGCATGAAATGAAGAGAACAGAAGCGCATTAATAGAGGGAGATTTGTCAAATATTCTGATGTGAATCTAATATAAATCAGTTCATAAAGTGTTATTTCAATTTAGTGAAGAGGATACCCAGTTGATAGATCATCCTTCAAAAAATCTCCAATAATAAGCTAACATGGCCAATATTATTAGATTTTAAAACTCATTCACGCAGTATATCGATAGTTTTACTAAATATGTCGATTTTGGTCATATAAATGAAATACAAATAATTGTAAAAGTTTTCATAATCACGAATTCGCGAAAGGTTGACCTTTGGAATATTAATCATACCGATTATTTCTTCTGATTTCACAAAAATTTCATTAGATTTATTTGAATATTGTTGCTGACGTATTATTCACGTAATGGAAGATTTTCACCGTAGTATACAACTCAAAAATTTATAATCCTCACATTGTACACTTACAGCTGTGAATCTTCTGTGAATTGTAGGAAGATGTATAGGGTATGAATATTCAATTGCCATCAACAAATATTTTCAAATATTCATCCACATGTTTAACCCATCCGAGGGAGTGTCGATACATACTTTTCTATTGCGCTTTGGATTCATAAATTGGGCAAATAGGTATAGTACTACTTTTCAATCACAAGGTATATAACAATCCCATCTCTTTTTGATAACTTGATACTAGCGCAGATTGTAGAGAAGTTATTGTCCTTCAATCTTCATCACCAACTAATCAAACTGCAACTGCTTCATTATATCATGACAATTACAAGACATTGTTTCTTTTATGAAGGGATTACTCCTCCGTTTATCATTAGTTACTGCCAAGGCATTTGTTGAATCACGTACAATAATGACGAATTTTAGAGGAAAGCGTAGTTCTAATGTACCTGATAGTTATTTAACAGAAATAGGAGAATATATTTTTCAAATAAGAAGTACACTCATTCAAATACCTAGGAATAATGGTATAATTAATATGCTTAGGCAACTGCTTAGGCGAAGTCTTTTTGCAAAATGTAGGGCTGTGCCTGCACATTAAAAAAAGTTTGATTACAGTATCTCATTTGACATGTTTTGGATTGTGTGAGTTGATTTAAATTTGAATGAATCATTTCAAAAGTTAGGGAGAAAAATTATAGCTTAGCTAGTCTACAGATAAGAAACTTGTAATGTCTTGAAAATTCTTAAATTATTAAATTATTTCCAGATAAAAAGAAGGAAAAGTCCAGTTTGCTCATATAAAAAATGGGAAAGGATCCTCCGCATCGATGTCAGGCTTATCGGGGTAGTGTGCTAAATTATCTTCAAACTGCTGCTTAAGATTTTTAAATGAAAAGTTACGACAATGCTTTCAACGATTCTTTGTCGGAAGTTTTGTAGGAAATGCGAGGGAGAAAACGATAAATTCCTCACAAGAAAAACTTGATACTACTCTTTTCGTGATGTGAATCAAGGAATAAATTCAAAGCTTTTGCTGTTACAAAGGGCACGTAAAAATGACAAAGACTTTTTGCGACGGTATTTTCAAAACTTTCAAGATTCGAACTAGTACATTATTACACTTAATGTTCGGAAACATTGTCTGATGCAATATTACTGCTATCTATACAGAGTTTCATTTAAAGTTGAGAAAAATACGAAAGATAAATTTTATTGTTTGTTCAAATTCCATATGCGAGTAATATTGATATTCTTATAAAAACTTGACTTGGCATTCCGATGCCTATCGCTTTAACTTTTTGAACCCTTTCAAGTAACATTCGTCTTCTCCTTCCTCAAAATAGATATTCGCCAATGAATAACGTCTTTGTTTGATAAAAATCTCTCTTTTGTGAGTAAAATTTTAACGTTAGGTGATTAGAAAATATGGTGGGTTCAGATCTAGAGAATTTGGTGGATGTTCTACCAATAAGAAGTGCAATTCGTAAATGTGTTAAAAGGCTCTGTTTTGATGGAATGGCCCTTTGTTTTTCCTCAAATCCACTCATTCGCAATTTCTTCCTTCCTACTATCAAGTCATGATGCGTGATACTCTCCTATTATTGTTTCACCATTTTAAAGATCGTTAAATACAATTCCATAGGTATACCAAAAAAATGGTCGTCCCTCCTTTTTCTGCCGTTGACATTATCTTTGCCCTTTTTGGAGAGGGCTAGCCTTTTGCACTCCACATATTCTTGTGCTACTGGCTGGGGCTGGGAGTACAGAAGAGTGCCTAATTAAGTCTCTTGACGTATCGCTTGTGCAATAATTTTTCTAGAATTATGTGAAATTGTAAACTAGACAAAATCTGATAATCAGGATGAACTGAAAAATAGGAAGCTGATAACTGATTTGAATATTGTGAATGCATGGAAAAACAATTTGAGCATCTAACTAAACTTTTTCACGTTATGGAATAAAGTTTGAATTATAAGGTCTTGTTAGTTGAATTTGTGATTCAATAGTTTTATTCTGTTGAGTATACTTGAAAAATATGTTGCTTTTGCATTTTAGACTAGTAGTGCACCCTGTATACTTGTATTCGACTCGTGCAGACGCCATAAATCATTTGGTAAACCTTTTATCAAACATTTTCTCTGAGCTCAATAAAGATCGAAGAATTAATAAGCTATGTTACTTCATAAACACACTGTAACCAAAGCTTTTCATATTTGCTTGATATCTTTCTTTCAAAATAGTATTATTCTTTTTAAATGTTGAATGCTTTTTAAAACATTGTGTATCAATTTTTGAATGGAATAAAATCAGTTCTTTATATTTACTATAACATAATCAGTTTTTTCAGGTAAAAAAACATAGGATTAATTTATGCATGTATAATTCTTTGGTCAGTGTTCTTTTTATGTGCTGATAACCTCTTCCATCACTCAAAGCTTACTCCGACAATCGTCCTGTACCATTTTATGGAAATTTTCGATCATATCGCTATTTGATTTCAGTTAATCGAAATTTTATGGTAGTAAATTATGGTGCAGAGGGTATTGGTTTTTAAAAACAAAAATTAAATGACAATTCGGAACTCAATTTTTAATAATTTCACAAAAATCGTGAAAACGAATCATTGATACGATTATCAGACAGGTCTAAAGGTCCAAAACATCTGGAATTTTGTTGAAAATCTCTCAAAGAATAAGTAAATATATTCGCTAACTAGACTAGTGCGTGTTGTTGTCTGAACAATCATCTGGTATTACTGCTAGAGAGGCAATGTGTTTCCAGGCCTACCAATCCCTTTCCTATTATATTATCCTTCTACGCTAAAATGTTTTTGCTATCCATTCATCCTATTCTAGATTTTTCTCTGTTAATTTCATACATAAAAACGTGTGTCTGTCACTTCGCAATTAATTCATTCCGTTGGGCTTGATTTGAAGCGGTGTGTAGTTACTTCAGTATTTTTTGTTGTAAATGTTTTGATTAGATTTTAATATAACTACGTGGACGTGGATTCAAATACTCAGCTATGGGGATATGGCAGATACATTTTTAATGGTTTTTCGATGATATCGTATCTATTTTTCAATTTGGATGACCATTATTGCTATACCTTTTCCGATTCGAGGATTGGAGTTTCCGATTATATCTTGACTCTTAGAAGAAGAGGTAGAAAAATTAGTGTTAATCAAGATTTTTCCCTTAATTGACGAATACAATCGAGGGCTCGAGACATAATATAACATCTCAAGAGACTTGAGAGGGAAATTTTCAAACTATGTGGTCTTTTCCTGATCTCTGATCACTTTTTCAGTTGTATCTTAATTACTATAGAATTGTTGATAAATTGGTTCAACTATAGTTACATTCCAGTGACTGAAACACTTCATTAGATACTCAAATTTAACTAGTCATAACATCAATTGTTCTAATCAGACTTTAGATGACTTTTATTCTATCATTAGCAGCCCCCCGAGTGTGAAGTGTAATTTTTCAAAATTGAGATTTTTCCTTAGTAAATATTTGTTTGTTTACAATATGTTTTTGTTCTAATATTATAATTGCCTGGAAGGGTAATATCTAGAAATTTTTGTCTGACGTAAACGTAAAACGTACTCGATCAATTATGTTGTTCCATTTCATTTTACTAGGTCAGTTCGAGACAAAGTACCTGCAACTTCATTTTATCTATAGTATAAATCAAATAGTTGTGATCCTTTCCCATTCCTCCTTCGAGCTAGTCAACATTCCAAATTGTAGTCGACACTCTTCTATAGTCACTGAAAGTTGGTCTAATGCAAAAAATGTGACGATGAAATGCATACTTAACTATTAGAAGGTGAAGTATTTTCCTTTTTGGCTGTTGTTTCCAACATATTCTTTTAATGAATACAACACAATACAATTTAAACCACATTATACACTTTTTTATCATCCCCATCTTTATTTTCACTTCCTTTTTATAATTAGTGAAATAAGATAGACGAAGGATAAAGAAGTCTATTATTCGATGTGAATAACTATCAAACTTATGTTCATAAAGGCTGTTATGAAAGCTTACAAGTCATAATTTTTTGTCTAAGCAGGTATCGCAAGATTCCTAACGACATCATATTTCTCTCCATAAATCGACCCAATTCCTAAGCAGCTTCATGGATAGCATCAAAGGATATAATAATAAAAAGTTGCCACAGATGTTTAATACCACTTTCGGTATTGGGCTCTTTTGAACGTATGACATGAGAGGTGCAATGTGTTCAATACTGTGGATACTACTCCTCTACTTCAAAGAGCTGAAGTGTCAGAGGCAAAACATCAAATTCCTCCCGAACATCCAGAAAATAATGATTTCTGTGAAGTGAGAGTCGGTTGAAGTGAATGGTCTAATCGATCTTCTACGATTTATAAGGGCTCCAAACTAGAGTATTGGTGCTGCCAGGAAAGATATAACTCTGATCATAGTTGGAATTCAAGGCCATTTTGTTTTTTTAACTTAGTGAACATATCATGAATACGTGATTTAAATGTTATTATTTTTAGGTAAATTGTTAGAACACAATTTTCTACAATTTACTTAGCTAAAGCTAAAGAATGTTTAATAGAAGGTGTCGAAATCCTATTTACTTCTTAAGCTCATCATTCAACTGAACACTGAACACTTGTAGCAAAAAAATTTTGAGATAGTTTGCCCTTTTTAATACATCTTAATACAATATGATCTTATGATATCTTAATATCCATGATTTGTTTTTATATCGAGTATGACAAAGCCGAAGGTCGAAGGTCAAGGTCAAATTGAGACTTGATTTTATGTCTGGGAATATTAGTGGCAATAGACGGTTAATAGTCCTGTTTTTAAGTCTGTCAATAACTGGTCAACCAACATATTATACGGGGTATATCGAATAACTATTGTTAGGCTTTATTTCCATTTAGACTCGTAGGTTTATGTGTAAATGTGAATGTGAATAATCGATCAAGTCACATATTGTGAAGAGTGTATCGAAAATTTATCAATATCTGATGCAAGTATCTTTTTTTTGTCGTTAATCACAATTTTGGATGTTCTACTCTTAAATATTAATCAGAATTATATAAGCTGGTAAACATGGCATTTTCAATAGAATTGTGAGCCTGAGATAATGTGAAGAGGTCCCTAATAAGAAACCGCCCATAATATAGCATATATATATATATATATATATATATATATATATATATATATATATATATATACTATATCTGACCCTTCAAGCTTCAGACTCGGAGGAGATGTCTGTTGTGTAAATATCAGAATTGGATAAGCAATAAACCACCGATTGGCAGATTTCATCCTAAATCTTGTTTATTTGGGACCGGGAATTTCTCACAGTATGAAGTGCGGTTTATTTGCTGACGTTTCTCGGGTATTGTGTCTGTCTGGAGGCATCCACTTCCACCGAGACAACTTTTCAACTTTTTTTAGATAAATTGGAAATGGCGTAAGAATAGACGGAACGTTCAGAAAGTGAATTTAATTTGTGCCCGAATATTTTATTTCCGGCTAAAACATGACAAAAGAATAGTTGATGTAGAACCTTTCGACCAGAAAAAATTCTTTTATACAATCGAATACATATAACGATAAGACTATTCAATATACCTTTGATAAAAAATAATAATATATTGTTTCCAAAAACTGCAAAATCTGGAGAAGAAAAATGTAATGATTTGATAATTTTGAAATTTCTAGTATTGAGTAATATCGGTAGAGTATTCAGCAAAATATTTTCATAATTCTACAAAATTATTGAAATTTTGAATACATACATAAATGGTGATCAAACGAAATCTATTCTCTTCCACTTCACTAGAGAGAGGCATGTATGTTGTAGCTCTGTCTAGAGTTATGAAGGTTCTTATTGATTCGATGTATTTGACTTGATTCTTATACTCCTATTCGTATGAAAATATCATTTTGCCTAATTAGCCTTCAATAATTCTAATCATTGAAGCGTCTTTTATCGACAATTTGAAGGGTAGGTATTTCTAGAATAAATCTATTGCTTCTTGTAAACAATCATAAATATAATGCTCATTCTAACTCTTCAGCTATGTCGCGGATTATCTTATCGACGAATTGAGTATTTTTCGCAAAACGACTGTTCCTAATGATATAATTTACATTGAAATTATGGTATACATCCATCATAGTGAGCGAGTCCTCACCTCTTTTTTGCTTTTTCGTTGATTCACCATAAAATAGTTTTGATTTGTTCATTGAAGTTTTGATTATCAGATATTTTCAAATTACGGAATAGGAAAAATTCAATGGTAAATATGGTGTTTTTTGTGTGTAATTCATGTGAGAAGGTGCGTTGTTCTGATTTTTTTTTTGAGATTGAGAGTAATACTCTACTAGATTTTGAGCTATTATTTAAATCAATCAAAAGTTTCCGACGTACTGAAAGCACTCTTGATTTTTTCATTTCCTCAACTTTATACATTTAATTGGAAAATTGTCTGATGAATTTTCAACTGGTTCGGCTCTCCATACACAGTATTAAGATTTAAAGTTTGAAGATGTATTTGAGAAAGTTTCAGACAAGTGAATTCGATAGAACAAAATGAAGTGGAAGTTGGTAATATTATTTTTATTCAATTAGTTTCGAGTAAAATCCGCCGGAAATGTGTTTGTAATAAAAATATTAACAAATAAAATACGAGTTTTGAATAATATCTTTATTGTTATTATAGTGAACATCGCAACATTTCCAAATTAGCTTGTTTGCAAGGGCATAATTCTAAATTAGATACAAAAATAGCTCTGTGTCAGCTCCCTCCTAATAGGTTATGAATATTGATCTATTTTTAACGAAATATTCCTAGTCTGTCAAATGATTTGATACAATTTTTGAGTTTTTTGCTTGCTACATTGCTGATAATATATGCTGTCCTAAATGAGGCTATGATTTTTTAAAGAACAAGGTTGTACCTGTGAGAATTAATCAAAGGATATACTTCTTTTGAATTTTTTGCGGGAGCATACAGCATAACTAGAAAATAACTTACCGTTGCTAAAACATATTTTGAAATTGGAGGAGGCATAATAGTGTTTACGAAAGTATCCAACTCCTCTAATATTTTAATTGGAGAAAATTTGCTTTCTTTCTACTACTACGTCAATAGTTGTGCTGTAATTAATTACTTGCTTAATTATTTCATTAATATATGAATCGGAATGTAATGCTTGATAGTCTACTTGCATTTCCGTTTCTCTAGTAAAGAACTATCATTCCTTGTGCGACCCAAAAGATCAAATGGTTTGTCAATAGCCAACTGAGTACATGCATACTAGCTGACTCAATCTAGAGAGTTATATCTAGAAAAATCCAAACGACTTTAAATTAAAACGTGAAAAGATAATATTTCATAAATACTTACTCAGCATTCATGTCAATATAAATAATTATTGTGAATACCATATTAATGAATTTTGTTAATTCATTGGTTTAATAAATCTTGTTTCAATTGTTGAGATTAATTACGTTCATTCAACATTTCCAAAATTGTAACGTAATTTTGTAAATGTAAATTTTTTTAAAAATAGAATTTCGCGAGTGAAATTTATAATTGGCGCAGTCATAGTAGAATTTGTACAGTCGTGTATTTTTACGAAAAGTGGCAATAAAAATACCGACTTAGTATTTCAATACAGAGTACAAAAACCTACAATCTATGAGCGACAAGAAATGAAAATCAGTCTTCCGATCGCCTGTAAGTGACAAGTGCCTTATTTTCTAATATTTTTCTTTTTTCTCAACTGTACCCTTATCTATTACTGGAGTGAGGAAGAGGTATATTATAAATTTCAAATATGTATTCAATAAATTGAATAATTCAGATTCATTTGGAATGACTACGGCAAACCCAAAAACCCTTAAATGGGAATTGTTGAGCCTGACAGAATACCTTAAACAAATTCATCAACCGATGCGAGAAACTAATCGAAACATATGCAATTTACAATGATCATAATATAAACAATCATTTTTTGAAATTTATCTAAGGAAAGTTAATTGGAAAAGTTGAGGTCACGGTAGGGAATAAAATAGAGTTGAATACATGGCCTAAAATAGAAGAAGCATCGAAACAATGTTTTGCTGACAGACGTGTTTTGGACTGTATTCTACAAGGACTGACGAGACTTAAAAATTGAAACTTAATAACTTCTGGATAGACAACAATTGTTGAAAAGTCGAACGATACGTATCGAATAAGCCATAGTTTCAATGAAATATATAAAAAATGCCAAATAAATCCCTGCGAGAAAAATACATTAAGCTTCTTTATTGCAGGATGCTCAGGCATAATAGGGAATAATCTGTATTTGGAGAAACCTAACTCTTTTGAAGACGCAATGGCCTATGTTTATGATTTTGAGAATTTCGACAAATTTTATGGTCAATTTTATAAGCCTAAAGTTCGAAACAATGATAATAATTCTAAATAAAATTCAAATTCAATGAAAAATGAGCAGAAACGTCAATATAATCATAAAAATGAATCAACGAATAATTTTTCATATCATTATCGATAAAACAATAATAATAATAACTATAATAACAGAAATAAATTTATTCATTCAAGAATTAAGTAATAATTATGATCAGCAAGTCAAGCAATTAATATAAACCCTTCACCACAGAACGTCACAATTATCCGACCATTGCACAGGTGTTTGGTACGATAAAAAATGTTTTCCGACCACACTCCTTAAGCCAGAATCGATGTCTACGACGTGAAGAAATTTCTAGAAATAACTGAATTAGCGATATTAATAGTAATAGATATTGCCAATACCAAAATCAAACACCAAACTTCACATCAGAAGAATTGTATAATAATGATTATGATGATTAAAATGGGGAATGTGAGAAATGGTAGATGATTTTAAAAATTTTGTTGAATCTGAAGAAAATAAAGATAAACAATCCATAAATTTCGAAAGAGAGCTTTAGAAAATAAATAAATTTTACCATACATTGTAAAATTAATAGAAACGAACGATTCAGGAAATGGAAATTAAAGAAATACTTTGGAAACATATATATTATCATTCTTTGGAGTGGTACGCAAGTCAAGAAATCATAAATAAGACATCTTTTATTATGATAAGAGAAGATTAGATTCATAATCAATAGAATTTTTTCAAAAAATGTTTTATACTGAACATATCGCTTACTACTATCACTACACGAACAATTACAATTATATTATCTGACAACCGTGAACTTCACCTACCTATAAACACTTGACAACTAACTGATAAATTATCAAATGGACGGAGAAGAATAGGCTCTTTGTTCCTATGAACTATTCTCAATTTACAATATCTTGAAATCTAATTATACCTGTTCCGTTATTATAACTGACAGCGTGCTCCACAATATCGGATTTTTCTGTCCGTTCATATTTCAAGTAACAAGGACGTTAACAGAACTCGTAGATTGTTTCCCGTCACAATCATCACTGCTAATTTCGTAAATTTCACTCTTTTATTCTTAGAATAAGAAAAAGTTGAATATTTGTCTAAATTTCTATAGAGCTCGAAAAACAGATGATAATATATGGGAAAACTTATTGAAATTGATCAATTTCAACTTTATTCGGGTTATTTCAAGTTGGATGCAAAGTATTGTGAATATAAAACAGATTAACTTTCGACCTCAATTATCAG
Source organism: Diorhabda carinulata (assembly GCF_026250575.1). NCBI lineage: Eukaryota > Metazoa > Arthropoda > Insecta > Coleoptera > Chrysomelidae > Diorhabda > Diorhabda carinulata. The sequence continues at coordinate 8,264,882 of NC_079472.1, read as the reverse complement.
TAAATTTTTTTTTTGTAAATTAGTAACACTTCGATATTATGTAGGAATAAAATTCATACATTTGAAAGAACTAAAACAAATTACCGACAGTTTTCAAGAGTTTTATATCTATTTCTAAAAATGAAAAAAAGTCACATCAAGTAAAATAAATAAAGTTTTCATTCATTATTCCAAATTTTCTCTAGTGGTCCACCTAGGAAGATTAGACGATTTACTGGGCTAATTACCTATCAAAACAGCCGGAAAACCTCTAACCGTGACCTGCAAACACGCATTTAAGTTACCTATTCACCGCAGAGTTGTAGAAACTTCCCTCTCATTTGTTATGATTAAAGCTACGTGTAAAAATAAATACTTGGATAGCTTCCAGGTTTATTTCTGTTGAAAATTTTTGAAATAGGAGGTACAAGTGAGAATAATCGTATAGATTATTGATAAATACTTTACCGGCTTTTTTATTCCATTTTTATTGCCCTAACAATCACATTGATTATTAGCAACAAAATTTTCATTTGTCAATTTCAGTGAGATGTACAACTTTTATGTTTATATCCCAATTTTGAGCTGTGACCGATTTCAATGTGCTTGATATAGTTTCTAGGGCACGCTATATCCGGAACACTCAACCACTAATATTTTCTCGGTAGTTTGCTCCAAATATTATTGGGACTATGTACAGTGTTTTAGAATGGACTTTACTTCACGTAATTTATATTTCGGGGCAATCAATTGACTTCGCCATGTACCACTCTCTCTTCTAGGTTCGTTACAGTTCATTAACGGACATAGCGTAAATCAACTTAAATCTGGCAAACATATTTCACCGTAGGTACTGTAAATTTCCTCCAATGAGACTGCTGTACCCAGTAAACAAGCAATGGGTAATAACTAAACCCGGCTAAGGGGTCAAGTTTTGGGTCCCTCAGGTCTGCCATTTTGATATACTTTTATTGAACTATTTCAACCTGATATTAGAAATTGCCGTCATTTTTTCCGGTTCTGACTATCCTAGTCCAGGAGGAATCGGCGTATGAGTACTGAAAACTGTTCAACCTCAATTTTTTCATGCGATCCTCTTCAAATTGCCTTACTGATAATATATATGCATGTTGCCATGGTGCAACCTCGTGCCATACTGTTTAAAGCGAAATTGTTTGAACAATTGCAAAGTCCTATGATTTTCAGAGTAAAGTTAATATTTTTAGAGAGATATGAATTTTTAAAGATATGAAAAATCTCGAATTTGTGTACTTATGACCCATGAAAACTATATTTAGTGAAAATATATATTTTCTTTCTTTAATTCTTCATAAAATAGTTAATAATATTCCTAATAGAAATTTAAAAATTTTCATTTCATTTAATTTCGTTAAAACCTTGTAATATGAACTAATGAAAAAGTGAATTTCATTTATAAGTTTGGATTTATGCTTAAATAGCTTTTGTAGAATTGATTCCAGAAAAAAAATTCTAGACACATTGTAGACAACTTGATTATGAATAACATTGCACTTTATAACAATTTTGATAAAGTTGATAGTTTTTAAGATAAATGATAAATAATGAGTCAGAGAGAGACGACGACGACTTAAAGGTAAGCGACGTGGCGCACCAAATTAACAATTAATAAACACGTAGAAACAATGAAATTTTTAAAATCTCTATTTCAAATTAGTACAAATTTTTCTAGAGGTAGAGTATAACATATGAAAACGGTAGACGCGAAGAGATAGTATAAAGATTCATTTCATACCTGAGAGACCTACCGCGGTCGGGGCTAGCCATTACTCATTCCATATTTACTTGGTATAGCAGTCTCACTAGACGAAATTTCAGAAACTCTAACATATGTGTTGTCAGATTTAAGCAGACTCCTACAGACCTACTACAACCGTATTAGGCATATCCTGAAATTCGTCATATTTCACCCCTATTCACATTTTTAAAACCAATTTATTATTATCAGTAACGTGGCGAGTGAAAAGTATGAGTGGACAAAAAAGTGCTGTTATCAAAGAATAGGCTGGAGGAGTAATATTCAGCTAAATTAATGTTTAAACAATTCTTTCCCTTCTCCTTCTTCTCTAGAATTTTTTATGTTCTTTCGAGCATCAGAGTATCAGGAGTTCAGTTTCAATTCTCCTTTTATCAATTTTTCCACTCATGCCGATCCTATGCCTTTTCCATTCATTTGTTCTATTGTTTTCCCCTTCTTTGTCTTTTCTGTATAACTTGTTGTAGCCAACTTTTCCTGGATCTTCATTTCCTTCTATCCCCATCACTTTTTAATACTGCCACTTAGGCTTTGTGGTGCTTTACTTCTTAATGGATCCTATTCTAGCTTTTCTATAATTACCTTATTTGTCATCCCATCCATTTTCGTTCTTCCTGCCATTTGTTGTTCCATATCTGTTGCTACCATTCTACTATGTATCTTTTTGTTCAATGACTGATTACCCTTCCATATTTTATCCAGTTGCGCGCCTATTTCTTCTGTCTCGTAAATTTTCTTATTTAGAGCATTATATATTTGATTGGCTTTTTCACTTCGTTCCATGTGTTCAGATTAGACCAATATATATTTTCTTCGTCCTCTCATTGTTAGATATTTCCTATAGTTTTTTTTTGACTCATTCCTTTTCAATTTCTCTTTTCTTCTCTTCAACTTCCATTCTCAGGTTGTTTTTCATTATTCATATGTCTATTTTCTTTTCCATTTTCTTTAATGTATTTGCTACTATTACTACATCGTAAGAAAGCATTAATCTGTCTATTTTTACCGGTTTTAGTCAACTAAAAGTATCTCTCTATTGTTTCGTCACCTTCATTCAAAAATTTCTTAATATGTATATGTTATATATACCATTCGCTCTCTTTTCTATATGAACTTTTCTCTCCCCCCATTACCTCATGAAAGTATTCCTTTATCTTTGTCTTTCTGATCCTCCTGTGAGTTTTTAAGCCAACTGAAGATAAGTATATTTTCAAAGGACAATTAAGTTAAGTTTAATTATTCAATATATTGAATATAAAAAATTTTTATCAACAAAAACTACTCTATTATATTTAAGATTTCATATTATTATTATATTAAATTTTTTCAATAAATGAACAATACCTCTTATACAAGGGTTGCTACTCAAGTCTTGAGATAACGCAACACTGATGTGAATATCTCAAATCTGACATTGCCATCATTAAGTTTGGCATCTTTAATGAAGAACGTTCGTGCTATGGTTTTCTTTGACTTTAGACGTAGATTAAACCCACAGCAGTGCGCTAGTCAACTCGCTTCGACTTTGGGTGATGAGGCATTATCTCGATCCAACGTGTTTCGCTGGTTTACCAAATTCAATTGTGGTCGCATTTTGTAAAGGTCGTTCAAAATCGGCTGTTGTGTCAGATAATGCAGCATATGGCTGTCAAAAAGATTGATGCGCGTTGTATACTACATAATTTAACAATCGCTCAAAAAAGCATGTGTCGATTGGTGCAATAATTGGTAATTGTTCTAAAAGACACATTTAAAATGTTTAATTTAGAATTAATGTACGAAAATAGTTTATTAACAGGTACGTCTGTAATCTGTAATGATATCAACAACTTTATTAAAAATTGCATGTATGTTGATATAAATATACCACTTTCCGTTGTACTTAGAGATTTATGCGAAGGCAATTGTACTTGGGTTCTCTTGACTGAATAAAGTTTTTTACAGTATGTGTATTTAATATTACGGAAAGTAAGATGTGACATAAGCTATTCACTTCTTTCTGACGTTTCTAAAAGACCTGGTCAGTAGCCTTCACACATCTAAGGCTTCTACATGTTTAATTTCAGTTGTCGACATTAATTTCCAATTCCATTATACACGAACCAAAAACTCTAGGAAACTATTTTTTGATTCTGTTACAATAATTGATTCTAATTTTCCGGTTACTTATCCTAATATAACTTTGGTACTTGTTCTGTCGAAGTAATTCCATAGGCGTTAGAAGCCCCAACGCAAAGTTGTAGAGCGTCTCGGTCAATCAAGTTAGTAACATTCAAAGCAAGAAGTTGAAATTATAGCGTTGCTCTTACACAAGGATGATCCTCATTCTCTCATTGCACGCTAGTTAAGCATTTCAAGATGTAATTTAATTTGGCAATTACTCAATTATTTCAATCATCGGGGTTATTAAAGTTTCTGCTCCTCCTTATTCGAACTCATGTGAAAATAAAATACTAATATTCTACGTTTGTGAAGACTACACGTCTGCAAATCAATTAAATTTCATTTGAATACTACAACAAATATCTCCGACCGATAGTCAAATCTCGGTATCCTTTAGTACTCAAAATATAAGAATTCACCGAATGTTTATAGTTTAATTATGCATTGTGAGTTCACCTTAACCAATGTCCAATTAAAAAAAGTTACCGTGTTTGATTATCTCTAAAGCGTGCTGTTCATATTAATATAATAAGGACATACATCTTTTTTTAGCGGAGAAACGTTTTCGACATATCGCACTTTCAGCTATTGAAATTTTTGAAGTAACTAATTTAAATTCTATGAACATACGTGGATATGACGTGGAGGAGACTGTCTGAACGAAGCTAAAACTGCTTGGCAAAAGGTACCACCAGCTGAAATCGAGAGCTCACATTCTTGCTTCTTGCAAGGCATTCCTCAACTTTAGTATCTGCACTCGCTAATTTCTTCTATTCTCCCCCTCAATTATGTTTTGAGGAGTGAGACAGTGAGAAGTTGTGGCGTATTATAGAGTTCCGAAGGCGAATTTCTTTTTAATTATTAGTCATTATCTAACGTGTTTTAAGGACCCTAATCTTGATAAATAACCTGATTATAGATTTCAAAATTATCCAGGAAAGGTGAATTTACGAGGGTCTGATTTTTTGGAAGCCCAGTTTCTGGTTGACAATCGTATAAGTGAGTTGTTTTTTTTTGAAATTGAAACAACTTAGTATCAAGTTGTCATTAAATATTTGTTTTTGACATAGAAGCAAATAAAAAAGGTATTAGACATCATTTACTATCGTAATTTTTTTTGCTTCAGAAGTGGCTGTGTCCGATTCGCTATCAACATATCAAAATATTTTATTTATCATATGCTGAGTGTAAAATTATAAAGTGTAAAATATCCGCGCGTTGGGTGACGCGTTTGCTTATTTTGAATCAAAAGCGCAGTCGAATGAACATTTCACAGACCTTATTGACGCAGTTTAAAAAAAATGAGTCGAATTTTTGTATCGATATATAAATTTGGATGGAATCTGCATACACTACTAGACCGCTGTAACGAGAAAACACTCAAGACAGTGGATTGCGAACGGCAAACCTACTCCGAAAAGGCAAACGCCAGAATTTTTTTTATTCACTACTATTAAAATTGATGAAGAATTAAGAGATGTTCACTATTAATTGGAAAATTTTCGTTCCCGATATCAGGAAAATCGATAAATCCATGCGCCATTAGAAAATAATTTATAGTGAGTACATCATCTAATTTTATCATATGAACAGCAAACCTAACTCATCTAAACTGTGTGTAAAAAGAAATATTTTCTTATTTTTCTCTTGATACATACATCATACAACCAAGCAAATTGGGAAAAAATACTCACATTCTTACTGAGGACCTCATTTGTTCAACTGCAATGGAGATTGTAGAAATTGTGCTTGTAGATGAGGTCTGATTTTGTGCTGATATATCAGAAGTGGAAAAACCGCTATACAGGACACAATGGAGCTTGAAGCAGCAGCATTCGCTTTGTTTAATATGACAATGACTTTTGATGGTTCGTGTACAATATTTGGAAAATTTTAAAGTTTATAAGCACTTCTGAAACAAAAATATACGATATGTATCTGGACCCATCGTATCATTCACAAAAAAAATTAGTCTTGGTCTTAATTTTATAATAACGACAATTATACACGGTATATAATTATATGAAATGTATTTCCATTAAACTTTTTAAACATATGGTAAGAATACATTCGATGTTACTATGTTATTGATAGGTCAAACAACCTCCATTTTCTTAGAATTATCTATCATGTTCTTGTTTTTGATGTATTTAAAAGACTAGTAATATTGCCTCAGAGATATACAAGTCACAGTGTTCTATAGACCGTCCAACATGTATTGTTAATTAAAAGTCGCTTTGTAAAAATTGGAGTTCAAACATGTATCTTCCATTCTTCAATCACTCAATCTGAATATGAAAATGTACAATGAGGAAACTTTATATTAGATTACTCTATTTTGGATTCCATATCATGTAACATATTCCTTACGTTTGGCAACGATAACTGCATTTCTCTTCTCCTCCCATCTTCTAATGAAAAATTGACTATGTCTCCCAGAAGCTCTCGACAAGAGTCTTGGCAAGACCAACTCATTCAATCCCTTCCTACGTTTACTAAAATGTGGACGTGATTCAGGGATGTTTATTTCGGAATCTAACTCTATTAAAGCTATTTTATTTCTCAGAAGACAATATAATTCAAACATTATTTATTGTACTCTACAAGGAGTGAAAAATTGTAGTATCTATATTTGTAGTTGATAAACTCATATCTCAAACGCTTTAGCAGATTTGCTTTGAGCGTCCATACCTCTGCGCTGTATAAGAGCACAGGAGAGACGTAACTTTGTACCATACTCAAACTCTGATACCTTCATCATAGGTCTCTAAGACTTCATTAAGCTAGATGCACTCTTGTCACACCACTCTTCTTATTTCGATTTTAGGGAAATTTTGGTGATCTACACAAAGTATGGCGGTATGATGCCAGTACAGATTAATAATAATGAGTAGATCTTTATCATGTATAGGTGATTTTTCTAGAATTTATAGCATGTTATCATGTCTCTTTCAATATCGGTAGCATCTATATAAACGTCTTGATTCATATCCCTTCATCTTTGAACCATCACTTGTAAGCAATGCTTCACGTGTACGTAATCCATTCCACGAATGAAATTGTTTGTCTGTTTGGACTACTTATAATAAACTAACTAAACTGTGCTACACAAACTCCTTCAATATATCCCAAAAGAATTCTCAAGACTTCGAGGCTGCATCATATTCAAGAGCAGCAGGCAGGGCATCTACTGAATTGGGATAAAGGAAACATATCATGCATATCATGGTCACGCAGGCGATCAATGAATGCCTAGATGCCCAAACATTCCATCATGTTCTTTGGCGCTTTTGTATATGGGGATCGGACAAGTCACCTCGTAGTATTGAAGAGTTTCGTTACCTTTCTGCCTTCTGCTCTTCAGCTGCGATTTGTACAGATGTTCAAGATGTTCGTGACCATATCTCTTATCCAACCTCTTCGCTGTCCGCTGTTTACTGTTCGAAGTTAGTTTCTTAAAAAGGTATCTTCTGGTGTAAATTGAGGCATCTCCTTTTTTTCTGCTGAAACGTCTTGAATTTCTTCTAGTTCCTTCATTTTATCCTGTATATTTGTCATCTCATTCTCTATATCTGATTGTATCTTCTCATTCATCGTTGTCATCTTGTTCTCTATATCCGATTTTCGAGATGACAATTTGTTTCCTACGTCAACGGAAATATTGGTTTTCCATGATAAGATTTCGGCAGGAAGCTAGTTGATTGCTGTCGTACATGAAACGGATCACTATTGGATCACGGATTTCTATTGACCAATCGGTATCAAATAGCAACTAAATCCTGAACTCAGGCTGAAATTTGAAAAATTACATGCTCTAAGATTTTGGTTTCACCCTTTATGTCTATCATCCAAAACCTTATAATAAGATTGGTTCCAACCTCTTATTCAAAGTAAAATTGACATCGATGTAGATCAGACATGAAACTGTTTCCGTATAAATTTTTTATCCTCCTTCATTTATTTCAATATTCAGATTGGAAGAGCCAAAAATAAGCAATGTCATGTTAATCAATATGTTTCCATCTTTATTCGCTTGGATATTCAATGACGTGACATATTGATAAGCTTTTTAGAACGTAATGGTTTGTGAACTTCTAGTGTTGTGTGCTTTCATCTGCTCCATTTGCTTCCGTATTGAGAAACGTTACACATTGATCAATTGCATTTAATTCATCTTTTCAGATGGTATTGTCAATTTTGTCTCGAAGGATATTATTTTTTTCGCATCCACCGAGCGCTTCCTTGTAAAATTTACGACAAATTCCTAATATTCTTCATTCTATCCATTTATTTTTCAGCCGTGACACTCATTCGAGATAATTCTATCTATTGAGAGATAAAATTGCCTTTCTGTATATCACCAGGGTAGATGTAACTCCGAAATTCAATTATTTCTATTCGAATTGCCCTTATAAGGAATAGTGGCTTTTAATCTTGTTCGTATTTAGCCCGCTGACTAAACAATTACTGCATTAATATATCAATGATTGTATATAACACATTTTCCAATCTGGTGCTGCGATTTTTTTCACTACTATTAATTAACCCTATAAGAACTATTCACATTGTACCTTTATGAGTAAGATGATGGTAAGCGTGAATGATAGAAAAAAATAATTATTCCACCGAAGTTATGGAGATCAGATAGGACATAATATTTCTTCTGGTTCATTTATTGAAGAAGAACAAATCTTTGTTTCGCTTATCCCCTACAACAGACTAATCAAATATTGACGTATCACCAATTCTCCGACAGAATTTTTTATATCTTATTCTTTCACTAGGATCTGTCCCACATGCTCTTGAATCTGTTTTTGTTATTCCAAACTCTAAAAATCAATCACTTACTGTCGCATTACTAAGACAAATCTAGATGTATTCGATTCAATTAATTGATCTTCTTAATCAGATGAACACGTTATCATCATTAAACAGCCTTTCTCGTCCACTGCTGGACATAAGCCTATCTTAACCTAGACAATTTTGCTAGGTCTTGAGCATCTTGGATCTAATTGAAAAATATCCTTTACTAATTCTTAATTCATCGTGTCTGCAGTCAGGCCCTGTTTCTGTAAGCTCAATCCCTCAGACGCCATTCTAGTATTCTCTTAGTCCATCTACTATCTGACAATCTTGCGACATAGCCAGTCCAGTTCCATTTCAAATGTGTTGTTCGTTCAATTGCTTCTGTAACTTTTGTTTTGTATGCAGTTCTTCGTTTCGGATTTTATCTCGTGATGTAACTCCTAACATGGACCTCTCCATGACTCGTTGATTTATTCTTATTTTATTTACACTTTTTGTGTCAATGTTAGTGTTTCCGAGTCATAAGTCAATACTGGAAGAGCGCATTGATCAAACATCTTTCGTTTAAGAGATGTCAGTATATCTGACTTGAATACATGCCACAACCTGCCAAATGCAGCTCAAGTATCATTGAAGTTATGATGTACCAAAATAATCTCTTGAAATACTTCCAAGGTCATTCAATCCACCAGCATCAGTTCTATTACGTCTCTCAACAGTCTACTTGCGAGGTTGGACCAGCGGAGATAGATAGAATATATGGCTTGAGGCATACCAAGGCACACAAAGATGGGCCTTCCACCTCCCTTAACAAACAGCTACATCTTTTAAAAAAGCGCAAAATTTGACTCGTGACTTCCCTTTTAACCGGATATGGTTTTCCAAGATACCATCTTCACACTATGGATATTACAACACCAGAATACCACTGGTGCATGTTAAAAAAAGAACTGCAGACCAAGTCATCTGCGTGTACTCAGCAATCACATATACAAGGTTCAAAAACTCAGAAAGTCCTTGACTGCCCACAATTCCACTATGAACTATCAGTTCTAGCGTTTTTCATTTTCATCTTTTCATATTTGTCGCTACAGTGATTCTTGATCGGTGTGTTATTAGCATCTATTTCAACTCTATAACTTTTAAATTCTATGAATGGACATAATGATTTGAGTTCTAATATGAAATCTTAATTTTCTTTTTTTGTATCGTCCACATACCCTGTCAAAATACAGAAAGTATTGATTAATCTTCTTTTCAAAATGATTTCATCTTAAATATCTGAAGATGATTACTTGATTATCGAAACGCCGCGTCAGACAGTGTGATTGTGAGTGTTAGTGTAGTGGTTGTATGAATAGTGAACAATATGAATTTCATTGATATTTCCGGAAATACCAACGTAGTACGTTAACTTCTTGACACAAGTCACCTTATATTCATATTTTTTCAAATAACAAAAATTGAGAAATATAAGTGGAGCATTTTGAGCGGGAGTTTATGATTTTTCTAGATTTTTGTCCAGAAATATTGATAAATGTATATTATTCCACTTTTTCTATCAATGTGTTTTGCCCTGACATTCCGTATTCCTATTAACAATGCCGGATAGAGCAGTGAGACATAGTATGATTTTATATTTATTCATATTTATTATATTGCTACGAACAAGTTCACGATATGCGCCGTGAAGCCAGTCCTGTCCGGTTATATTAGAACTCTAAAATTTGGCGAAAGCGGCTTTCGTTTGAGGCTTGTTTTTATATCTGTTTTTATCCTAGCGACGATTTGTTTACATTATTTTTTTGAACTTATATCTAGAACGGTCTTTTTATTTTCTAGAATTTTTGAGAAATTCGTACTGGATTGTTTTTTTAGTTGGTTTAGTGCAGTTAGTTAATTACAATAAATAGTCATAGTTAACGGAACGACATACGAAACCAACCGATAAATTTAAATGAATCGTATAAGTTGGTTAAATATTAATAGATAATTAATTATATTATAAGTGAGGCAAATCTAGTATTCATCAGAAATAGCTAGGAATCCATATATTTCAACGATTCGAAAGAATCAGTAGCTTTTCTATCGTATCGAAGGTATAAAATAATTTAGATCGACAATCTATTATATCTCTCGTTCCATCACAATTGTTTTATACTGGTTGATGATGCTTTTTACAATGAAGGGTCTCTTATCGAATATATGATACTTTGAAGTACAGCGCCAAAATGCAATAACTACTAACGCTTCACATTATAAATTTTCAATACTAATAGATAGTAGAAGGATAAAGTTATATTCTTTAATACTCACGCTTGAACTATTTTATCAAAATGCTAATGAAGTTTTCAGCATGAAGAGTTTGGTAACTTTGAACTTCATGTTTCGAATAACGTCGAAATTAAGCCAGCTCTCCAAACTTACGTTGATATTATTATGCAATTACCACGAAATTCTATTAACTCTCTAGAAATTACAAAAAATCGCTCACCGGATAATATTAGTTGGAAAAATCTGCACGACGATAGAAGTCTGGGTTTTTATATTCTTCATTGGCAATAGATTATACTATTCAATACACTCTCTTTAATCTTCAATGCACTTGTTTCAGTGATGTTGTAATTCATGAACACCATCCCTTGAGGATTGCTATCTCTTCGTATGATGGAAGAGGTTCGTCATATATGCATTTTTAAGATGACATAATAGTCAGATGATAAGGATGTCACATCTGCAAATAGGCTTGAGTAACTTGCCTAGCTTCTTGTTTCGATTCAGTATCATTCAAGTCGCATCTGCAGGTATTAAGCGACGCACAATTTTCTTTTTATCATTACTGGATTGCTTGTTGAGAAAATTGGATTAGAAATTATTGACAAATATTTCAGAAGATTTATTCAAATAGATAACAATCTCAATTTGTTGAACAAATGTGAATAGTCCAGTTGATATTGTTTGAAATTTGAAATAATTACACGTCAGTTTTTTAAGTAACTGTTCGTATTAATTTAATAACATTTTTGGGAATCAGTGAGGCAACAATAAATATTGAAAGTATTTTTTCATGAATAACAAAGTCCTCAAGCTAAGAATTATCACAATGTCCGCAATTTTAAGAGTGGCAGTATTATGAATTATCGACATATTGTTTTATCCTTATTTTAAATTTCTGTTATATGTATGTGAGCAAAAGAAGATAGAGAAAAACGAATAACTCCAATTGGTAAATAAAATCGTGCTACCGAACGTCATGCTTTAGACAACTAACTCTGCGAAGTCGTTTCTTCACTAGTTTAGAGAAAAAGATTAAATAAGACTATCTAACAGTATCACTGCATTCAAATTATTGGTCACCTCTCATATAATCTATCATTAGTTCTTCCTTAACCTGTTTTTGTTGATTTTTGAGTGAGTGGGGCACATTGAGATGTTGATATACGTGTGCGTAGGTCTGTTTTAGTAATGGTTTGAAAGTCTATTGCTTTCAATATGGTAGCAGATTACCTTGTGTGTTGATTTGAAGTACTATGATAGCTTACCGTTTTGTTGATAATATACTACAAACAACTTTACTGCATTTTATCGATAGAACTTCCTCAGAAAGACAATGCATGTTCGAAAATGGCATGACGAAGTAGAAATTTCAAGATATGCAAAATTCTAGTTCCTATCGATTTTTAGACGTGAAAAGTGTTGTACCAAATCACCAGACACATTATTGATTTTTGACATTTCGCGAATTCTATGGAAAATCCAACGTATTCATTTTAAGGAAACCACTAGTTGTGGAAATTCTCGGAGAATATACTCACCTAAATTTCGTATGGAAAAGTTTCCTCTCAAATGTTTGTTTTATTCTTTTCTTGTTTACTTATTCTTGTGAAAAATAAAGAAAAAATTGGTTTATTCCATAATCCTGAAACTGTTTATGTTTGAAAGAAAAAAAATAACGTATAAAAACGATACAGAATATGAAATTTCATTTCAAGGAAACATATATTTTCAATCGTATCAATGTATGTCACGTTTCATCTTATTTTTTAAAATAATCACTTTATTTAAATAACAGTACCACTTGAAGTTTGATCAAGAGATTTCTAACATCAGGAAGCATTATTATAAGAAGAATAATATAAAAGCTGATAAAACTTATACGGATTCTTCAATTGCTTTGAATTCAATAAACGAGTATGTTCTGTTCCTCTAGTGAAGAATGCGACACCAATTTTAAAAGGATATTCTTATAACTCATGACTTAAGCCAAAATATTTCTGTCATATTTAAATATGACGACCAGTGCCTCTACTAAATCTCTTTTGAAATATAGGATATTCTATTATTATATCTTATATATTTGCTATGTTTCGTGTTGCTGATGCACTTATTGGACGTTCTTCACGTTCTTCCACATTTGTGACACTATTTTTTAACTAAGCAACAGCCCATCTTTAGAATCTTCCTATTTGATGTGAAAAGCTCTTATCCACTTTTGATAATTCAAGTTTCTTTTTCCTAAAAACTTGCTGTGTCGCATTCTAATTGAGAATATAAAAATGAGTTCACTGATCTGCATCAACACGTTTTCTTAAAGACGTAATACCACTTTGAGAAAACCAATACACTGAATCTAATAGAGCTATCCCTTATTACCTCAGGGCTACAGGAGCGACCAATCTTTGTTTCCATTAATTCAAAATCTATCGAGCCATAATTATGTTATGATTGATTAATACAATGAAGCTGTGATTATAAAAGCTCAAGTCCAAAAATGTAACTCCACTTGGCTCAATCACCGAAAATGTAAATAGCACATTGTCTATTTCGGAGAACTCATGAAAAATTAATACAAATAGAGAGAGAAAAGAGATGGAGTTGTTGAATGAGGATTTGGGGTTTACTATCACAGGCAATGGCGATATTGACGAATTGAATGGATATTTTGAAAGTTCCATTCAGTATTTTCTTCATGAAGCTAAGAGCTTCGTCCAGGAGGCGTGCAAAAGTTAAATCCCATATAGGATTTTACGATGGGCCCAGTGTATGCTCACACTTGGGTCAAGTATGTACAACTCTGGCCCTAGCTTGGAAGTCATTATTGGCCCAGACTTGGTGTGACTCTGGGATGAAAAGAATTTCCCTTGCTTGGTTTGCAAGCCTGGACCAGGCCTGGTTGCCTGGATAAACCCTGGTCTGCAACCAGGCTGGTTGCTTCTAAAAATGAATTTTTAATATATTGTTAATAGAATCATAGTTTTATGGCAAATTTCAATTAATGCACTGTACCAATTAATGAAAAATTTCGTTCAATAATTACACATATGAAGAAATTATTATATATATTAGAAATTTTTTATCATTCTATCTTTCATTGTCTTTTATTCATAAAAAATATTACTTTTCATGTTAAAATATCTTTTATGAATAGGATGTTAGAACAAAACTTTATAAAGTTATTCAAGTTCTACCAAGCCTGGTTGACTATAAGATGGTCGGGCTACCCAGAGTTCAGTCAGGCGAATATGGGATGGCCGGGGTAAGGTTACATAGAGTTCAGCCAGGCTTGGACTATTAATAGTTGGTTTCCCAGCGTTGGCCCAAGCTAAGTCCCGTTATTCAAGCCTGGGGGCTCCTACATGTGATATTGTAAAATATGTCTACTAAGAATAGAAATCAATCAGTCAACAAGGAAGATTTGAATAATGTCAGGAGTTTGAGGAGGAAAGATTGTTTTTACTTAGAAGCAGATAAATGGAACAAGGACAACAATGGACAATAAGGTCTATCTCGAGAGAATGGACAGCTTAATCGGAACTGGACGATACACCAACATCTCCAGGAATCCGAATGATCATAAATGTGGAAGAATTACTTAAAAATTGTAAGAACCGTGTTTATCAACAAAGTTTTTACTACAGACATTGAAGATGGGAAAATTTTGATCTTCTTTGATGCAAGGTCATTATTTTCCAACTTGTCGATCCCGCAGACCTAGAAGTACCTTGAGAGCTTACTGAGATAAAATAATTTGCGAGCTGATGTAATAGAAGAATATTTAGAGTTAACATAAATATGTATGGAACAAAATAATTTCCAGTACAACAACGAATTCCACAAGCAAGACGAAGGAACAGTAATGGATTACTGCCTATCACCGTTTATGGCTAAAAACGGTTCATGAGTCATTTTGAAAAGCAAATAAATCAGTATTTTCTAAGTTATGGTACAGGTATTTGGATATATTCAATACAAAATATGCAAACTTAAAAATTTTTCCAGTTGTGGTAAATGAATAGAATTTGAATCAAGCTATTACAATAGACCATTCTTGTATTTTTGTGTTGTGAAAAGTTTGGAAATTTCCTGTTAAGTTGGTTATTTGTAATTTACGTTTCTCCAACTTTCAGGTACAGATTTATCGAATAGTGTTAAAACGTAATTTCATTACAATTTACGTCGGATGTTTATATGTCCATCAGCTCTATTCGAACCATGTAAAACTAAAATTATTGAACGAAAAAATCTGATGAACACAATGTCTGATGATTTATTTCATTTTAATTTCCTTTCAACGTGATGTTTGACTAGCAGTTGAGGTTGTGAAGATAATAATCATAACACCGTGAGAGTTAACTATACTACGTAATATTTTATTTTGACAAGCTGGAATAACTATCAACACGGTACCGTTGTGGCCAGGTCTTACCCAGTATATGTGAAACAAATTCTATATTTTTTGTGTATGCGCCTGTATTAGTTCTGCTCGATTACCGTCATTACCTTTTGCTTTGCATTTTCTCAGGAAACTTATCGCAAGAGTTATTTTTTGTAATTTATTCTTTCATGATATTTATTTTACTCTACTCATTTACTTTGATTTCTAGGGTGGGATCAACCTTTGCTTGTCTATATAGCTTAGAACAAAACTCTACCCATTGTTCTATATTTGGTGGAAGCTCCACTTTCTAGATTTGTAAAACGTCGGATTACTGTATTTCAGAAACCCAGTAAACTAATGCTGAAGAAAACACATTTGTGTTCTATAACAAAGCATTACTATGGATAGTAACGAAGAGTTTGTTAAATTGAATTGTGGCTTCCGTGTTGTATGTATTAGCAGATATTATTATTGTATCAGGATCAGCACATTGAACTAGGAACTTAACAATTAAACGCTTTTTCGAATGGGGAGGGAATAGAAGCAATAATTTGGAAACTGCCTGTTCGTATAGGGTCTGTTTTCTGATAAGTTTCGAAGCTAAGCATGTATTTCCAGACGCAATTGGCTTACACTGTATAGTCTGCTCCTCAGACAATTTTCGGAGCTTCTTATCAATTTTGGAACGCAATTTATATATATGCAACAGATTAAAATCAAATCAAAACATTATATATTCTCAGGAGATGCAAACTCATTGTAACCCTAACTATTCTGACTGTTTTGTATGGTATCAAAATCTTTTCTCACTACTTTACTTCGTTTAGAAGTTATCATCATATCTAGTAGTTTTAGTACAAAGAATGAACTTGTTTTCTACAAGTAAATTTCGTGGAATCCTGAGATTATTGACTTATGATCCACATTAAGGCTTTGGTGTGAGATTGGATTCGAAAATGACCAGTAATATCAAACTATACTGTAAAAGCAGCAATGACAGCAATCATTTCTTGGCTCCCTCCATTTTATAGATACATCATTTTTTTTCAGTTTCTTGATTATTTAGGTTATTAGTTATCCAATATATACTTCATTGGACATACAAAATGAGTATCATAAGAAAATATAAAGTATTCTTAGTACTCACTATCTATTATATTTGTTGAGTAGTGTATTTAAAATCTTTTTCTATGTATAATTCAATTCACTAAAGGATACTGTAGGGATCTTAGTCTTCTTGGGAATTGATCCTTCAATCGATATTTGGTTTTATCACCCAGTGATTTCGCTATTCAATAAAAACCTGATTCCTGTCTTTGGTTTCGAGTCCCCTTTCCTCAAGAGTATCATCCTATCTCCATGGCTTTCAATATAACCTCAATATCCTACATTCACACTCATTAACGTGCAGCTCCATACAATGTGAAAAAGAATAATGGAATAAATTGATTATTTGGGTTTTTGATTAAATGATCAAATTTATGAGAAATTTCGAAATATTTCAAATTTAAATTATAAATTGATATACTTTGACGTGAAAATGCGATCCCTATCATTAAACCTCTCCGATTGCATACAATGAAAAATAAACTTGAGGCGCAAAATAGGATAGTAAGTGAAATACTGGAAAAAACTATAAATTTCAATGAGATTTAGTTTTGTAAGCAATGCTCTGTACATATTGCCATAGAAACGTATCTAACAATGTAAGATCAGGTGATAATGCTTTCCATTCTATCTATCCTCGCCTTCCTATTGACAGTCTGGGAAATAATACTTGGATAATGGGTTTGATTTTGAAGATTTCCTGGATCAGAATATGAATTTGTTAGAATCAGAATGACATCATTTTGAAGTAGTTCCAAATTACCCTCAATAAAAAAGAAACTAATGATGTGGTTTTAAGCAATTTCTGTCCAAATATTAACCTTTTGATGTATCTTAACAAGGTAAGGATTATTCGGTGAGAAGTGGTGGACATTTTTCCGAATAACATAACAAAAGTGAAAAAGTGTACTTATAGGAAAAGATAACGTCTCCTAATTGAATGATATTATTATAAAACATCCACCATTCATGATAAAAATAGATGCTCCTATCAAAATCGTCTTCGATGAGCTTATCAGTATATATCATTTTATAGTGATGCATTTCAATATTTTTTGATATGTTTATTATTGCTGTATGGCTAATATTAAATGTAGTGAATGAACTTCACATGACGAAACTTGTGAAACTGCTTTTCTATTTCACTAATTGTTCCTTTAAGTGGTATATCAGTTTTTCACAATTGTGCTCGGCTCAAGCTAACCAATTTTCAGAAGTTTATCAAGTTAAAAATTAAATTATTATAATGATCCGACTCACAAAACAAATGGAATTTAAACTAATTAACGTTGCTCTTATTCAACTCTTAAAAGTATTTTTAATGACTACATACTGAACATCTGTATTTCTCTATGAAAAAATTGGGAGTTGTACCTGTTATTCTAAAAGTACAGGTGGCATTTTCACGTTGAATAATGTCAATCAATGCATAAAATTTGACATGTTCCAGATTTTTCATAAATATGTACGGAAACTATGATAATAAATTTATTCAAATAGCTTTCACAAACTGCACAAAAAGTAACGTCACTTTGATATCTTTATTGTGTTTCCACATTTGCTGAATATATGATTCGAGTGTGTCAAATATGGAATATAAATTGACACATGTTGAACTAACGACCACAGTACATTTAAGTTACATTGCTATTAATTTGCTTTATGGAAACTAAGCCCATCTCTATACGAATTGATTTACAGAAAACATAATTTTTAGACGTGGAAAGTTTTGTCTGTAAAAAAAATAATTAATTCGTTTTAAACTCATTGTTTTGGCAACCTACTAATCTGTTACATTAGTCGCACGATAAATTCCGATAATCTAATTCCAAAACACCCACCTCAATATCAAATGAAAATGCTGAATTTTATGCTCATAACGCAAAACAAAACTGCAAGCTTGAATTCTTTTTAACCGGGTAACCGGTCGTTCTAGCAGACTAGATAAAATTGTTGACTTGGCATTGATATCCAATTTTGAAAACTTGCCAGTTTTGCTTTTGTTTATGATAGATAATAATATATTTTACTATAGGACTGGAGAATCTATTTATCTCAGTTGTTCCATGAAATTATGTTTCGTGTGGTTGCTGGCAATGTATAATTTCATGGTTCCAATTGATATTCAATACTAAAATATAACTACGGTTCTCACAATCATTTGTGGACCTTCAGTTTTTCTTATAGACTTGATGTATTAGTTTAATTGATTGCTGGAAATATTCCTACTATTTTTACGACTTCTACTGATGTTTCAAAAACATTTTATTGAACTTCAAACGCACAGGGCAAATATTTTGAGTTCCTACAAATCGATAGCGAAGAAATCAAAACTCATCTCCACTTCCAGTAGTCTTTGATCAAATAAGCAGTCATAACATCGTGGTAATCGGCGCATGATTGTTTACAAAACTATTTTGACTGTCAATATGAAGAGCAATCACAAGTAGTATTTGAGACAGTCATCGGAATTATCAACGCTGCCATACTCAATTTTGTTGGGTATATCAAATCAGGTTTTTTCCAAATATTGCGTATTTCTATTTGAGCCTCGGTATGTCTTAATACTTTATTAAATATTCTTATGGAAAACGTTACAACGTTAAAACATGATTAAATAGAATCCATGCTGTTTGTCACGTTCAACACCACACTTTATTAAGACACACCGAAGTGTCTCTAAACCTTTATAGTATAATCATGCAGAATATGTACGTATTTTATTTTAAATTAAATTCAACGGTTGCACTTAAATGACTTCATAAAAGTCATACACTATTTGTCAAATAACCTCTTCGGCTACATTGCAACTTTCAGTTTTTGGTTAACTTCCTTCGGTTTTAATATTCTAACTGATTTTCATGTTCTCTGCTTAAGAACTGAATCTTATTTGAAATAACCCCTCGATATTGAACATGAAAATCTCTATATCCAAAATATAGACTGACATCCGTACTAACCTATTTTTCGTTATTCAAAATTGAGAGCCAACAATTTAATACAAAAACTGGAAGCTAGGAATTGGAATTGAATTTCTTTTATTTCTTAGACCTTTTTATATGTTTATGTTTCTAAATGTTCTTGATTTTAGGTCTCTTCTGTTTTAAATTAGCTTTTTTAATAAGAAAATAGATAAAATTGACGTTTCGACTTTTTTCAAGTCTTTATCAAAATTCGCAAATTGTCAGTGTCAATATCATATTTTGATAAAGACTTGAAGAAAAGTCGAAATGTCAATTTTTATCTATATTTTCAAAATTATTGAAGAGACCTTAAATCAAGAACATCTAGAAACTTTTGTTCCTCAAAACATTGTTCTATAATATAAAACTATACTGGAAACTATAAGTTCTTGTGGAAGATATACTCCATGTTAAGGAGCATGCTTAAATCAAATAATGATATAAATATAGAAGAATATTCGAAGATGCGTGTTTTTCTCAAACAAAAATGAGGCACCTATCAACGGAAAAAATCCGAAATATTCACTCTAAAAGAAATAAATTCATCGCAGAGGTTTTCAAATTATTATTATTATTATAATCTTATAAAAAAGTTACGAATTATTGAATATCGTACTGCATTGTACAGGTTTTTAAGGTTGCATTCATAATGAGCGTAATGTCGTATATATGTAGATGAGATGTAAATACATTCAAGACCCTGAATAAGCCTTTCTAATGAATAAACCTAACATTAAACCACAAATTGTCAGAAAATCTACTGTGACTGGTATTTTCACAAAATATGCTAGAAGTATGCTGACCTCCGTCCAGCTAATGTAACAACTACTCTACTTTCCATGAATTATCAACACGGCAACTACACATCAATTTGGATTTATGAGAAAACAAATAGCCAACTTAAAATTACAAAACGCAAATCAATACACCAGATATAGCTTCCGTAGGTCTTCTGCCAACTTGCAGATGGAAGATTTTTATGATTGATTCACCGTGTGGGATTTCTTATTTTAGCTATCAACATGGCAATTTAATAAGAGGCCTCAACGGTCTTTTCATTTTCCATTCGATTACATTCACTGGAAGTTTTGTCTTGATCACATTGCATCATTATTTTTAACTACATGACAAATTACTCAATGAGTTAAATGACTACCGTTTTTCTCAATAAATGTAAAGCCGTATTTAATACAGTCATCAATGAAGAGTCTTTCGGGCTGTTGCCACAACCCATGACATAGAGAAGGTCAAGCCTCTAAGCTTCGCTTGGTTGACGCCTCTCCTGGAATTCTCAATACCCCCACTCAGAGGGACGCACACCCCAAGCTGAAAACCACTAGGCTAAAAGACATAGATATTATAAAAAAGAAAGTGTGTATTACAAATATAGATTGATAACAAAAAAAAGGATGAGTGTGATGTTTTTTGGATTTAAAATGAGCACACTGTCAAAAAAGATGAAAAACACAAGAAGAAAGAAGATAATAAATGTTCAAGAGATAGGTTATTCACAATGTATTGATTTTTCAATCCTTTTTTTTTAGTGTTCAAAATCAAATGTATCATTATAAAACAAAATTTGTTATTCATAACACTAATTCATACTTATAACAATAAAGATTTTTGTTTCTTTGGACAAGAAAGGAAGTATGAACTAACAGTCAACTGCTTCTCTACAGTTATATATTTCTAAAGAGAACAGCTTTCTTTTTAGCGATGGATATTATGTTCTGCCTTATACTTCTGTCTAAATTCACTTATTAATCAAATTAATCTGAGCGTTAGTGATCTGACTCTTGATCAAAATAGACTGCATTTGAAGTATGAGTATTTGATGATGTTTGTTAAATATTCGAAAGACTTCTTGGATTATTCTTTACCGACGTACTCTTCTAGCCCTCGTGTCGCTTAGGAGTAGTAATATCTCACTTGTATCCAACCTACGGAAGCCATGTCCGGTGTATATAATTGCATTCAACAGGTAGCTATTTGTTTTCCCATACATCCAAATTCATTAATACCAATTTTCTAGATGGTGCACTCGCAGTGTTCATAATTCAAACAGTTGTTGTCTCATATATTTCTTAAACCAGTCACAGTAAATTTTCCAATAGTTTTTGTTTTAGTGTAGGATATGTTTATCAGGATAGATTGAGGTCTTGGAAGTCTTCTCATTGAATAGAGTGCAAGGACCCAAAGTCCATGAGCGATGCAACTCAAAAAAATTGTTCAATGTAGCGCAAAAATGAATAACTTTTACAAAATACGTATTTATTGCCTTGGTTGCGAAGTATACAACTTATGTGATAAATTCTTTTATTGTGGAGTGAATGTTCTGGATTTATTTGGTTGATAGTCTTCTGATTCTCCTTTGAAAATCGCATAGAGTTTCGAATATTCTTCTATATCCCTTAACATTGATTGTATCTCCCACAAGGACAGAGATTTATATTTTTGGAAAGTTTAGTAAAAGACGCCAATTGAACGTTTTCAGAAAAAGAAGGTACTTCATTGATATTGCTACATTCCGTGAAAGCCGTTTACGTTTGATATAGTGTTTCTTTGATTTTTTAGGTGATAAATTGATTCTTCTGTAATTCCCACAATGTCGGGTAGATATTTCACCATTATAATTACTTTCACTGCCACCTGAATTCATTTTAAAAGGAAATTATAAAAACGTATAATGCGAGATATCAGCAATTAATATTCAAAGTTTCTAATTGTGAATTATTTAGCCGTTGCTATCCGATTGGCCGGCAGGCTACGGAATAGAGAATTGATATCATGCTTAAATTCAATATCTAATAGGAATGCATAGGAATGAATATTATAACATAGTAGTGGGGAACATATATAATGAGAACCTTTTAGTGAATTTCTTAATATTATAGGTTTTTTGTATGGATTTTGTACAAGTTTAACATAATTTAAGTTCAATCAAATATGAGCATTCCAAAGCAAGACGAAAAGCAGATAAGAGCATAGAAGAGTAGTAAAAGAAATATAATAATTGGAGTTTCCTCAACATTCTTCCATATATTATGCACTGAGATAGCTTTTGCCCCTCCTGTAAATCCCCCTGGTTTGAGCTTATGTAAATTTCACATAAGGCTGATGATTAGTTACATTGCATTGGATTTATCCTTAAAATTGTAATTATTCACGAGTGTCTAATGAAGGTTATTAATCACGAAGATCACTGCCACGAGAGGTAGAAAGTGGAATAAATCACCGATTGAATAACTCATTATTTAAAAAATAGAGCACTATACTATAACCACGATTACTAAATACTTTTGTTGAAGTTTTTTTGTTGTAAAGTTTTGTTACATTATTAGAATAACTATTATCCTATTCTAATAAATATTTCATACAATAGATCATAATAATCAATACGAAAATCTATGTATTCA
The DNA here is from genome assembly GCF_026250575.1 of Diorhabda carinulata. NCBI lineage: Eukaryota > Metazoa > Arthropoda > Insecta > Coleoptera > Chrysomelidae > Diorhabda > Diorhabda carinulata. Next base: position 8,241,995 of record NC_079472.1, on the reverse strand, counting down.
ACTTAAAAATATTATGTATCTATTCCTAAAAGGTGGTGATGTTCATTCATAGTTATGGAACAATTGGTCAAGTTAATGGAAACGATAGAATTTATATTAAAACTAATGTTATCTTGACTTGTCGAAATATTTGAATAATATGTACATTCGTTTATTTTTAGTTGAATAGAAGATAATATTTTGTTAACTGTATTGGTTTTATTTTTGATGAAGTCATCTATGTAGCCTTCTGCAACGGCGGTAGACTCTCATCCACCGGGTCTTTTAAGGATAGTAATACCTCCGCCTGCATCAACCAGTATTGTTGCAGTTTTGCGGGAACTTTGCCCGTAATATTGTTCTGGATTCGGTCATTTCAGGAAAGCAACGATATCCTCTCACATTTTTTATTCTCCGAGTCGTTTATTCATCATTTTAGTCGTTCAAAAAAATGTGTTACTGGTTACATGACTTGGTCAGAAACTTATATATGTCTTGCATATTTTGTAAAAGTTATCCGTAACAGTGATTCATTAATCACTACCGTGATTAATGGGTATTATTGAGGTCGAGGAAGTAGAGGTATAATGTATACATTATACAAAAATCATGAATAAAGTGTATTTATCGATATCAAAGTCTAAATAGCAAATTGTTTTAATAATTTATCAAATACAATCTAGTGATGAGAGATAAATGCTGCAATGAAACATTCGTACTAGAGTTAATTACACCTGATATATAAATATCTCGCAAAATTTTGCCTAAATTGGCACGGATGATATTCACGTAAAATAATCGACAAATCCTGATAATGTTTAGTTCGGAACTTAATATATTAGGTTTGAGGTATTTTTTTTCAAACATTCATACTTATCAATGATAAACTTTCTGTATTTATTCACACAGATTTATATGCTTATAACTGCAAAACAAATCTTCATATGGGGTTTCTTCCACTATCAACTTTTTTAGCGTAATCAAGGTAGTTATTCCTTTTTTCTGCATAAAACTTTTGGAATCCAGTTCAAACTACTTAGTTTTCCTATGATTAAAATAGAACAAATTAATCTAACTAAAAAAATATTTCACAAAGTTCAAATATTTTAATTCAATTATCAATTGTTCGGGTTCGTGAAGGTGAATGCGAAACTTTTTTCTCATTCAACCCCCAACTTAACTTTCACGCTTCTCGATATGTTCATTCCTGTATATTGTTTTCCAGTTGTCTTTGTTAAAACAAAAAAGGAATGATATTCAACTACCACAGAGTTCGAACAGAAGAAACAATAATTTCTGCTTATTGAAACGATCCTCGAATATACATCTCGTCATGTAGAAAGAATAATAGGAACGAACGGAAATCAAACTAGAACATCGCTAAGAGAATCGAGTGAATACAAATACCTTGAATCTATTCCAGATAGTTGTGTTATAAAGAGAAGTTTGTTATTTCTTGTAATATCGACTTCTGCTTTATTGTAGGTTTCTATTTTTGTATTGAATATGGAATTTTATGTCAATCACAGATTCTTTGATTGGTGCAAAAAATTCAGGAGTAAGTAGATGACGTGGAAATAATGTTGTTATTTAAAAAAATTCTCATACGACCTTCTGTTTCTGAGTTATAGGCATTAAAAGTTGCGAAATCAGAACTTATATTCAAATAATTTAGAAAATAAATCTAAATATGAGTTCTGATTTCGCAACTTTGGCGGACTAGAAACGAGAAAATATTTCTCATGTCGCAACATTGTTTCCACGTTAACTACCCACTATCGGATTTTTTGCATCTAGTCCCTAGTATATATTTTTATTTTATACAAGGTGAGTTGCTTTTTCAGTTACAATATTAGTTGAACAAGTTTCTGTTATCATATGAAAAACATTTCGTAGTACCACAAAATTCATTTTAAACTCGGACACCTTCCAATTGAATCGGAGTGCAAAGGCTTCGAACCATTTTCTTTTGTATAAACTTTGATGGAAGACGTAGAGCGGTACGCCAGAAGCACGGTTCTCGCAAGAAGGCTACTCACACGAAACAGTCAACAACAAGTACGCTACATTGGCTAGTTGAAGATAGAAATTGCTTCAGCAGCTTCCATTGAATGGAAGGCGCTTTTGGTAAAACATCACATCGATTCATAAATAGGTCGTAGAAAAAACGAGAGGTGAAAATCGGCATTCTCAAATAAACCCAGATGACCCCTGCTGTGGTGAACAAAATTCCAACTAGACCTAACAGCGCTAAATTAACAACCCTAGGTCACAGCGGCTCAGGATAATCTGAACAAGATTTAGGTTTAGGTTTCTAGCATCGATAAGGCTAGAAAGCAGTGACAAAACAATAGAATGAATCCATAGTACGATTGACACATACATCTCAACCAAAATTATGATCAATGACCGTCAATCATGGATCAATGAAGATATTCGAAGAAAGTTGGATAATGATTGAAAATGTGATATGAGAACTATGTATACAAATATGAGAAATTTGGAAAATAACTGAAAAGCTTTCTTGTCCGTCGTTCATAGTTTCAATGTTTGTTGTGCTATTAGGCCGTTGTCAGAAATACCGATCATTTCTTGAGTTCCGACAATTCATTAAGCCAAGTCAGACAATCAGATGAAGTGGCAAGAAACTGAAGATGCAAACCACATGAATTAGTGAAACCATTAAAAAATCAATGAAAATTCCTAGAGTAACCAGAATCAATATTTCAATTAATCAAAATTTCTATCAACGTCAATTTGAATATTGAATTTTGAACTGTGAGTTTAAAATTTTTACAAGCGTTAACAATATCAAAAATCACCGAAAATCTCAATTAATTATTGTAAGTAAAATTTTATTATTGTTATACATTCATACATATTTCTTATATTGTATTTGACCATAATTTCAGTCTCAGACGATGAAAATATAATTATTCGAAAGCTCGGAAAATGAGAATATATTAGAGCTCACTTTGGTGTTTCCTTGCCACGTTCCCAATCAAAAACCGCTTATATATATATATATATATATATATATATATATATATATATATATATATATATATATATATATATATATATATATGTATATATATATATATATAAATTTCTTTGATATATTAATGCATCTAAATGTTCTTGATTTTAGGTCTCTTCTGTTTTAAAATTTTAATATTAGTTTTTATAATTATTTGACGTTTCGACTTTTCTTCAAGCCTCTGTCAAAATATTTTGATATCTTGTGAAAATTTTAAATTCAAAGGTTTCACAAAATTCATTATTCAAAGTGACGTTGATAGAAATATTGATTAATTGAAATATAGCTGGCAAAGACTCCGTTTGAATTTTGAATCCTATGAGTTTGAAAATTTTTACAAGCATTAATACTATCCAAAACCACCTACAATCCTAATTAATTATTTCCCAGACGATGAATATATAAGTATTCGAAAGTTCGGAAAATATATTAAAGTTAGTTCACTTTAGTGTTCCTTTGCCACGTTCCCAATAAGAAACCGCTTATTATATTTATTTATTCTCAAAAAATTTATTGATCAATGCAACATCTTGTGCATTTGTGCATCATTTGGAATTTTCGTTCATTTCGGCGCAAGATCTCTTCATCAAGATATCTAATTCAATATTGAGCCTGTTATATTTTGTTGATTTCTAAATACAAATCACTCAATTTTAATATTGTTATAATTGACCTTGACGACTTGAATATTTTTACATCCGCTAGAAATTCGTTACCAAAAGTGCAGATCACGATACATATAATTAAATGCAAATACAATTATGGATTACTGGCAGTCAATTGATAGCAATTCTTCTTTGGCACTCGCAGTTTTTGAAATCCGAAGCTTTAATTCGTCTATAGTCCATAGGATGGGATCCTTGCAAATTTGATGCATATGCAGCACTAGCAGCCGATTTCAAGGGATGTGTTCTCAAAAAATTGATCAATGTAACTTCATTTAGAATTTTTGTTCCTTTCGCCGCAAGGTCTTGTTCAGATGGCTTCTTCACTCTGGCTACGATAATAACATTAAGACCTAGATGAGTTGCCAGGCTTCTGATAGACCGACCAACCTCAAATTTCGCAAAAATGGCAGCTTTCTTAATTTCAGTTCACTTACGAGGCATCAATCACTTTTTTACTTCATCTGAACTCACATTGACGATTGAATGATCTGTCACTCACAATGACAGTGACATAAGGTAGAAACTCTGATTCATGCACGTAAAATGTAAGTGTGTACGTTTTTAGTGAACAGAAATGTTCAATGTCACTGACAGATTCATTTATTAACTCACTAGTGACGACATGCAAGGTTTTGAAAGAACAAACTCCATGAAAATGTTACATCATACATAACAATCTCAATATTTATATCTAGTATCATTTTGTTTTTTGAATAAACAGATTTCAATATTCCCCCACAAAATTGCATACGACAATCATCAATTAATTAATTAAATGCCCAAAGACGAATACATAGTTATTGGGAAGGTTGACATATATGTATTGAATAAATGTTCACTTTGCTATTTTATTGCCGCAAGATATATAATTTTTCCCAACTGCGCTCCGACATCGAATTAAGTTGTTGCCTTTTTTCCTTCGAATTGTTTGCCCTACTTTCATAAAAATACTTATATAACTGATATAGCTGCGATCAGATTCACGAGATAAATGATAGAGTTTTTCTGATGAGATATCAAGTTGACTCCAGAAATTTCTATTCCATAGGTGAGTTAATGCTTCATGAGAAATCCTCCTGAATTTAGGAGATATGATTTATTACATTTCTCTCCGGCAATATAAGATTAGGCTCGTAAAAACATCTTGATTTATTTCGATAATGATACCTTTGGAAAGAAGAAATTTTATCACGGCTTTTTCGAAACTATGAAGTGAACATGAAATAAACATATTACGACATGTTAAGTGAGATGTTTTGTTCAAAATATGATAATAAATTTGAAAATTTGTTTTACACTGCTTACGAGGGCAGAATAGTAAGTCAGAAGATGACAACATTTTCGTTATTGTGAATATATTGTTTGTTAACGCCACAATTCTGGCATAATTTGTGAAATTTTCACGTTAATCTGTGAATTTTTAACTGAACTGTGAAGCTTTTGACAAACCGCCTTCGTAGAAGTGGTCTAAGTTTCCTATGATAATATGAGGAAGGAATACACAACTGGATAGTGGACAAAACAAATAAGAAAAGTAGTTGAACAGAATAAAGGATCATAATAAAATTATATCAAAAATGGAAGTAGAGACAACAAAGAGGCATACAAAACAATGAGAAACTAAGTCAAGAAACAGGAGAATTGGCAAACATAATAACTATAATAGATCGATAATGAAAGCTTTTGGATCGAAATCGAACGGAAGGAAATGGGAAAAATAAAAGTTTGAGGAAACGATACTGAAATAAACACGGAGGACAGATTGAAGACATGAAAGGAGTTATTTGAAAGAAAGTTCAGTCACAAAGAAGGAAGCTTGATAAGAGGAGAAAAATTAGAAAAGTGCATATTTTTAAATATATAAACAACTTATTGATGATAGAAAAGAAATATAACAGAAGAAAGAATAACATATCTCGAATAGGATATAATATTAGGATAAAGATGAGAGTAAAGCAAGAAAATGATTTTATTTCACGTTCGTTTAAACTAGTCATGGATTTGAAAATAGAAACAATAAAAGATAAGAACCGTTAATTTGAAATAATAATTGGCTACAGAAATCTAAATCATGTGAAAGGATTAGTATATGCAGACGATAAATTAATAGATTAAGGAAGATGCGACACATGTATGAAGACAATCAAAGGCCTCAGAATAGAGGTTAATTTATGAAAATATGAAAGATTGGCAATGAACTGAATAAGAGAACATGAGAAAGATCTTATGATGTAAGGATGAAATATAGATGAATTGATCACATTTTGAGAGACGATTGAGAAATAGTTATACGTAGAAAATTCGAAAAGAGGGGAAAAAGTCAATAAAAGATACTATGATCTGAGTGAGACATTATTAAATAAAAAAGCATTAGGTGAAGACATGGAAATGAAGGTATACAACTCGATAACATTAGCCTCACCTTAATATATAAAAGTAATACCTGGGTGAAGAAAAGAAAGATACAGAGTAGAATAACAGCGGCAGAGATGGAGCAACTGTGAAAAATATCTAGGAGAACAATGATGGAAAGGATAAAAATTGAGGTAATATTATTGAATCTAACACAAAAATCAGTAGGGAAGAAAGAAATTTGAACTGCTATAGACACATGTTAGAGAAGATTACCACAGAGCATAAAAAAACAGTTGCACAATCAAAAAGGCATAAAAAAATTATATTATACTAATAACATAGTGGACAAAGAAAGGATTGAACAAACCGAAAAAGAAGGGAAGGACCAGGAAAAACGGATTGAAGGTGAGTAAAAACTGAAACCTCAATATTATGTTCTCATAAAGGACATGAAGAGTTATAGAAAAAAAAAACAAAGTACAGTTGATTCTCAAAACAATTTTTCTGACTGACAATTTCTGGAGTGAATCAGAATATTTATTATTTTGGAATCATTAGGCTCTCATTTTCTACTTATTACTAAGAAATCATTATTTTCGCAGTGAGTTTTCCCATTCTGTGAATAAAAGCAGTAAAACTATATACCTAATAAAATAATGTCACAAATAACGAGAAACGAATTGACATTGCAAATAAAAATACAAATAAGACACAAATCGATTTTTTAGTCAAATCTCAAGAAAAACCTCATCAACTATCGCCCCTCGTATTATTTATTTTTCCTAAAAAAATTCTCTCTACTCCGAATAAATGATGGTATATTTACATATTTTTTCTACGGTTTGAGAAAATATTTGATGTTTCTATCACAAATAGAAATACAAAATTTTCTTTTCCGCTTTAAATTATCCACTTGAAACGTACGAGTCATCTGAGATTATTGATTTTGAAAAAATATGAGAACTTTGTTTTCATTGCATGTTCCGTAATAAAAAATTCCAAAATATTTGACGAGATTAAAATGTTTCTAGTAATGGGAAACAAAATTTTAGCGAAGAATTTTGTGAACAATCTTATAGAAATTCCCATAAGATGAAAAATTTGGAAAAATTGATAAGCAAAACATGATAACATTCCGTATTCAATAGGCAATAAATTGTTGGCCATCAGAATATGCCATGACAGGACGACAGCTTAACTTTTGTTTGCTGAAGCATAACGAGATCCATGAACCTATACACAATGTAACCATCTGCGTTCAGTATACCGAGAGTTATTACCAATGATCAAACTTTATGAATTTTATAACAATAGAACTAATGCCAAAATATACCTCAACATCACGATGTATCACATAACGATCTTGAAATATCAATTTACGCATAGCATCAATGTTTTCTGACACAAACGACCTTTACGAAATTCATCCTATAGTGTGCGACCATAATTGAGGGCCGGTTTAGCAATTGCAACATTTATTCTGTAGATAAAGTTCCATTTAGGTTCTTGTCCTATATTTTCTCCACAAGGAGGATAAGGAATGATGGCAATCGTGATAAATAAATATAACAGACTTGATTGGCTGTGTATTTTCTCCATAGATCAATAAACATATTGTATTCTATCAAATTCCATTTAAACTCTGGTTTATTAATCAATGAGCGATATCATTACTCAATTTTGATATTATAAATGTTGATTACTCATTGGATAGTGATAAGGATATTGATCTTGTGGAATTCCTTCAACACAGAAGAAGGTCTTATATAGTGGGGCAAAGAGTGCATAATTTCAAGAAATTGGATTAGCATGATTCTCGTACTAGATTCGATAAGTTCTCCTACTTTCCATTAGATTATTCTGTTTTTTAGCTAGTCTTAACATTAAATTTCTCTATTTGAGAGTGAAAGTGCTAACTGGCACCTTAGCATTAGTATTTTGCATTTTTTGAAAATAAATTTCTCTCACAAGAAACCTCTCAAATTACTGTTCTATGAAATATCTTCCAGATAACTGTCTTATCTTATAGTTGAAAGTAAGAGATAACAATCTCACGATTCAACCATCAGATAAAAATTATTTTGTTATTGATAAACCCAATTTTCAATAATAATTGGTAGTTAAGACTTATCTCACCGATAAATATAATAACCAGAGAAACACAGTAGTTCGAGATGGTGCTTCAACACCATTAAGCGAGTTGATCTGCGTACTGTTGTTGTCTCAATCCACGCCAAAAGTCATTTTTTGATCCAAATAAATGTTTTAAGTATTTATAGACAACTCAAATATAACTCGTATGGCAACAAGTTCTGAGTAGAATCACCAATAACCACAACATATTAACATCAGTGAGGAAAAGTTCAATCTGCACTTGTGAATTTCCCTAGATTGAAACTTGCTGGTGATGCTATTTCTCTCACAAAATTAGCAATCCAAATAGTTTGTCCACCAAGACCAAGACACAGTATTCAAATTACGTCCAGTTTCGTATTTCGAAATTAAGGGCACCTTTTGTAACTAATTGTTACAAGTAGTTACAAAATTAGTACAAGACTTCTCTCTTGAAACAATAGTCTCATGAATAAACATTAACCCAGTTCCGAATTTTCCCAATAACCAATGAATAGCCTTCTGTCATTACATGAAAGTCTTACTCTATTTCTACTTGCACTATTCTACTGAAGCTCTTATGTTAGAAACGGTTTCGTAGATTACTTAGTAAACATCTTATTGGCTCTTATTCTCGAATCATTTGAAATTAATGTTAATCATTCTTAGTAGATGTTATAAACATGAAATGGGTATTTTCCGTCGCAATATTTTATATAGAATAAATAAATCTTTAAAAAGCCTTTTTAGAATTTAATTTCAAGTATTTAAAGATATAGAGCTCTGTATAACAATAAAAATTAGAGAGTAGCCAACAATATAAATAATGAAAGGTACTTTATTTGTATCTTGAAGTGAATAAAGAAATTTCTAGTTGGACCCCTATTAGTTTATGATATTTATCAGTTTTCTTCGTGAAAATAGAAACTTGTTCTAAAATAATATGTATATTTATCAAAATCACTACTGAACTTGCAATTCCAAATTTCGTCTAATTTTAAGTACAGACACTCCATCGAGTACTTTTTAGCTCTTTAGTGAACAATAATGTATAGTATTTTCGATTTTTTTTAATTCTATTGCTTCTTCGAACAGAACTATTTTGGTGGAATTGAAAGGGTGAAGATTCTTTTCCAAGCTTTTTTGTTACAAATGCAGATTGTTATTTTTCTGACAGATTTTTTTGTATTGTACAAATTATTTGATACTTGATAAATCAGGGGCCACCTGTTTGACCAGGAAAGTCAGATTCTACAAAAAGAACCATAGTAGAAATTTACAGCCGCCAAAAAATCAAGTAGCTCTTTAAAGTTAGCCATATTCCAATCGAATTCCTGCAAAATTCTTGCACCATTTTCCCAGTCTGTTTGATTAGTAAGCATGGCGAGTAAGCAAGTTTTTGACTAGATCATTGAGCTCAATTTGAAAAAAAAAGTTCCTCGTCAACTAAAACATCTGAGCTAAATTTGTTCTAGGGAGCAAACGTTTCTAAGTCCTCTGCATTACTCATATAAATGAGGAGGTGGGTCCGGATCTGGCTAGGAGCTATAGGACACTAGATGACTAGCTGAATCAAGGTTAGTGTAAGATTTTTTCTCATTATTTTTCGTATTCAATCGTTTCTGATTCACTTGTTCACGCTATATCATAAAAATGCCGAAAAGCAGTTTTTTCACGCTTAGACACCAATCGCAGATCTTCCTCATATCTTCTGCACATTTTATGAGTAGCATACTTTGTCTTGATCATTGAGTACCTATTAATTAGAAGTAAGCAAAATAAACCTTATTTACGATTAAGAGCACAGTAGCGTTTGAATGCTAGATGTCAACCGAGTATAGCAAAACTGAGTCAGCTAGATATATGCTCAATCTTACTTAACCTGCTTAGACACGACAATAATTGCAACCGTCTGCTTAACACTAGAAATTCTTCATCCCTCCCTCTCAATAAATTATCGTTATATTTATCTGGATGTAATTATTTACGTCCATTATCTTTTTCTTAATTACCAGATACGTATATTATTAAAATTAGGGTAAGAAAAAGAAATAAATTCAATCTAATTAGACGCTTAAGAAATGGAATGTAAAATTAGAACTTACTAAGACTTTCACACAGAAAAAAAATTTACTATTGTAAAAAATTGATGAGATGAAATTTTTTGAATATTTATTTTGACCTCAGGACATCAAAATCCATGAGAAAATGTATGGAAAACCTATACAGTTTTCTACTTGCAGACCTGCGTTATCTGCAGAGTATACTGCACTAATTGTTTCTGCCCCAGATAACGTCTGATATCTAAATTCCTTGACTCTATTCTCAGAAAACTCAAGTCATCGTTTTCAGCCATCCCAATACCTAACCTAAGACGTCTACTTCGTAATTTCTCCTTAATGCTTTCGTGAGAACGTTTCTAGAGCTGCAGAGAAGTTTTATATTTAGCTTCACATATTAACTTCACATATTTTTTCTGTTTATTCTTGGCAGCGCATCTGACATCTCTATTCTATGGTTGTAGATGTGAATGAACCAATTTCTCAATCTGTTGAGATCATTCTTAGTCAATTTCTTGATATTTATTTCATTCTAGAACATATAACAGTGAATGCTTCAAGTACTTCCAATGGAATTTCCTGGTTTTCTTCAGCTCTTCCTTAAGCCTTAGTTTCATGGGCTCGAACTTCGGGTGAGAAATGATCACCCATCATAGAATTATTATGTCTGCATCCATAATTTCACTTGACACATAGTATTGTCGCTAGAGTTTCATTGGAGATGTTATGAATGTATGTACTCCCATGCATAAAATCGATCGTTCTCATAATAAAAATGATTCTAGAATAATGTGTATTTTTGATGGTTGTTGTTTAATTTTTAGTCTTCAAAATGCCAACATACACTACATGTTGACCCACGAATGTGTAGGAAGTAGCTATTCTGTAGCATTAGAAATATATCAAGAAAAGTATTTATTTATTGTGGTTCCTTATTTGAAATATATTAAAATTTACATTTATACCAATTTTATAACTATTAAACTACACATTTTTCAATACTACTTTAATTCTAAACACTAGAAAGCAAGCAATATGTAATAGGTATTAGCTTCACACGTCATTGCGCAACAAAAAAAGATTGTTTTGCTTTGTTCAACACAAGTAATTCTTCAATATATCTCCATAAACTCCCAAGTTCCTCAATTCAACTTATTTAGTGACTTACTCAACAACGCGTTATAGAAACATCATCCATAACGGCATCTATTAGATTTATCACGAACCACGGTTATTACCACATCTGCCACTAACAGCACATACTTTTTAGACGGAATATAACGGATGATCCAATTTTGTAGATTGTTTAATATTATATTCCAAAACATATTTTTTCCCAGGATAAAAACGACCAAGTAATAAATAATCGGCGTGCACACTTCATCCAAATCATCGTTAAACATTTTTTATGTGACTGGGTCAGAAATATATAAATTCCACATTTATATATCATCAAGTGCATTCCAGAAAAATGTTATGTTTCCGCGAGAGCTTCAAAACACGTCCCACCATAGTTAACGCGAAAGAAGATGATATATCTACTCACACCAAGTTTGAAGTTAGTGATAGATTTAAATTAATTGAAACCGAATCCTTTGACCAGTTTGCACATGAATAAATTCCATCTTTATAATATATAGGATAAGGGACAAATATTTCGAATGAGTACTTTCACCAATTAACCACAATCTACTCAGTATTCGCAAGTCTGATTATTAATTGCTAAATAATATATTTCACCATATTAAAAATTCAGATTGTGATTGTATTTTTCATCCATATTTTTCATCCGATCAAAATTGATAAAAAAAATGTGGAATTGGATATATATTTCATATCGTATTAAAAAAATTATTCACTATCCACAAACTCACCAAAAATAAATGATAAAATCCAAGAATCACAAATTAAGTCCCATTTATCTCTTGGCAACGAAAACCAAATCACAACATACAAAAAAAGGACATGTATTCCAATATTTACGAATATATTTTTATGTATTTATCCCGACGCCGCCGACGGACGCTTCGTTCAGACTAACTTCGATTTCAAAACGACGCTCCCTGAGCGCCTCGGCGCCGGCCCAGTTAGAGCAGGGAATTCTTTTAACATCTCTAGATTTCTGAATTTTTGGTGACACATGGATAATCTCGGCAAACTCCTACCACAATATTTGAAGATTTGGTGTAGGCTAACTATATCATAATTGAGAATACAAAACACTTAGCTTGTCTCCATTATTCCGCATTTTGATTTTGATTAGTTTGAATCTATAATTATCAAGTTGTATGCCTGACATCACGCTTATATTTTTATAGTTGTAAAACTTCAATTATGAACTGAATAAAATATATTTTTTGTTGAAATTCCTGAAAAACACATTGAGAGACTTTTATATTCCAGAGAATTTATATAAAAATTTTTGTAATATACTGATGTTTTTTGTAAATGGATAATAATGAATCATTAAGTATTATGCTCATTATTATGAGATTTGTTGGTCATTGGACATCAGGACAGGATCATTTGAAAATCAATGAGAAGAGATTTGAATGATAGGAATCGGTGATATGAAATATTCATACCCAAATCTTTATAAATACGAGGGTGCTACTTAAGTTTTGGAATAGAAAAATATTTTGTTATTAGATATGGCTTTATTGTTTTACAAAATATTCTCCATTGAAATCAACAGACTTTTGCTTGGGTTTGAACCAATTGTCGAAGCATTTTCTCCACTCTGATTGAGGAAAGGAGGAGGTATTGCATAAGTCTCTATTAGGTATATGAAAACATAATCTTTCTCTATAAAAACTGCATGGTGCTTCAATAGACGTCTATAAGATCGTAATAGGCGACGAATCATGGATCTATGCACAATCCTTTTTTAGCATGTAATGATTATTCCTTCTTATCACCGCATATCATGAACTTTAACAACGTTTTTCTACACCTGAAAAAGCGCTTGATATATTCTGTTAAAATTAATCTTTAAAATAATTTTTTATTATGTTAAAATAAGTCGAAAACGTGGCAACGCCGCCCAACATAAAGTTTTTTCTATTTTTTTGTATTAACTAGAAATGTGTTGTTGTTATATCGCCATTTAAAACCCAACTAACACATGTTTCAATATTATTAATAAATAATACAGTCCACACATCAACAATTAGTTTATTTGAACCAGCAAAGAATAATAAACATTTTGGTCTTCGATCCAGATAAATATAAGATAGAAAAAATATCTAAACAGTGTAAAAACTATCTGGAATTTAACAACAATCGAGTGTGTCCAGTGGCCCAGAGAAGTGGCGAAGAAAAATATCGAGCGAAGTAACAAGCGATAGTGACTAACTGACTGAACGACTGCAATTCAGGTACTTTTTCCATACAATTCCTATTTTATTCTATTTTTTCCTTTATCTTAGGATCATTTGTTTTATTTAATCAGAAAAGGGTCGAAACTCTTCAATAAACTATTGAAAATTGATTCAATTATTTCAATAAAAATTACAATTTAAATGTGTTAAGACAATTTTAGCGGTATTTTACATCGCAACAAGATATGCGACGTATTTTTCTTACAATTTTCAATTGAACAGTTTATAATAATACAATTTATTTTCTATTCAGTCTAGGCAATTTATAACACAATTTCATTAGTTTGATTTATAAAAATCACATGCAATTATTTTAAAAGATATATTTTTATAGTTGTAAAACTTCAATTATGAACTGAATAAAATATATTTTTTGTTGAAATTCCTGAAAAACACATTGAGAGACTTTTATATTCCAGAGAATTTATATAAAAATTTTTGTAATATACTGATGTTTTTTGTAAATGGATAATAATGGATCATTAAGTATTATGCTCATTATTATGAGATTTGTTGGTCATTGGACATCAGGACAGGATCATTTGAAAATCAATGAGAAGAGATTTGAATGATAGGAATCGGTGATATGAAATATTCATACCCAAATCTTTATAAATACGAGGGTGCTACTTAAGTTTTGGAATAGAAAAATATTTTGTTATTAGATATGGCTTTATTGTTTTACAAAATATTCTCCATTGAAATCAACAGATTTCTGCTTGGGTTTGAACCAATTGTCGAAGCATTTTCTCCACTCTGATTGAGGAAAGGAGGGGGTATTGCATAAGTCTCTATTAGGTATATGAAAACATAATCTTTCTCTATAAAAACTGCATGGTGCTTCAATAGACGTCTATAAGATCGTAATAGGCGACGAATCATGGATCTATGCACAATCCTTTTTTAGCATGTAATGATTATTCCTTCTTATCACCGCATATCATGAACTGTAACAACGTTTTTCTACACCTGAAAAAGCGCTTGATATATTCAAATCACATGTATTGGAAGTACTTCAACGGAAAAATAATGAAGCCATATCCAATTATAAATATTTCATTCAATTTGTCTCAATACTCAATCTCAATAAAGGACTTTTTTTGAACGTTTATATGGATAAGTACTAGACAGTACGATAGATTGCGGGTGGTACTATGTTGTCCAGATTCAAAACTGGGTTGTCTTCCTTAGCAGTATATCAACGAACTCGTATACGTTATAAATAATAGAAATTGTTCCAGTCAATAAATGAATATCAGTATTTGACCTTAATACCAGTACTGAGCTACAACTCAGACTAAAATCTATAACGAAATATGATATTATCAAGTTAAATTCCAACCCTCATTATTCAACAGTCACATTCCAACTGTGTGAAAATTCAGTATGAAATTGAAGTCAAGTTATTAGGTTTTAGTTCACCTTCAGTCTCCAAAGACGATAACTTGGTTATCGAAACGCACGTCAGTCAGTGTAATTGTGAATGTTGGTGTAGTGCACATACTACCTGATCATTTGCAAATTTGAGGATGTATAAACAGTTGTTACAGCTTTTTATGGCCTTTGTTAGAAAATAATTAATGTTGGTATTCTCAAGAGCTTTCTATAATTTTGATATTGGTATGTTATTGTAGGCATTTCGTGAATATATAAACATCAGGTGTACTGGTATATTCCTTAATGTTCTGTTCTTCATCAACTGCTTTAAAGAGAACACGTTGGCTCTACAGGAATTTCTACCTCTAAAGCCACTTGTGAATTTGTGAAATATCAAATAGGTTTTGAAATAACTCACTAATTTGGTTATTACTAATTACACAACATTTTCTTTTGACAGCATTAAAAAAACTATTGAAAAACAGTTACTTCACTTAATTTACTCAGCGAGTTCTATATAATCAGTAAAAACCTTCTTCATTGCTTAAGTCCACTGCTCCTTATTAACAACTGGGTGTGGTTCTTGGTGGTGTAGCCTTTTCGTCTCTCCGCTGCCTCAAGGATCAAGTCTTGTCCCACTCTCGTTCAAGCGGGCGGATTCTTCGCTAAATTCCAGTTGCACGCAATCTTCACGACACTCCATACTGCGTCCCTTCTAGCATTAATCTTTGTTAAGACATCTCAACAGATGCTTCAGTAAATTTTTGAGATATTAAATAGATTTGCTTATCAAGTATTACTCAAATTCATTTCTTTTGAAAGCATTAAAAAAACAATTGAAAACAATTTTTTTTAAGGTAAAACTTTTGGGCTATGAAATATCTTCAAATCACAAAACTCGATCATGCTAAATAATTTATTTGTTACTTTAAATATTCTCAAAAATAAATCTAGTTAAAAGGTTTTTTATTGATGGAAAGCACTCATTGATGGAAAGTTCACCAATTAACGTGTCTGAAAGAGAGGGTTCTGTTTATAACAGTCAGTTCGTTTCCACAATTATTTTCAATGTTTTACTACAAAATGTAATTTAATTAACAGAGGAGTCAACTTTGTATACACGAGTATAATACTTGTATGAGCTATTGTATAAAACAACATCGAAAACACAAATATTGTATAAGTTTTATTCCATAAAGTTGCATAGTATTCCGCTGGAAAATAGAAAAGTACAACAAAAGTTTATATTTTCCAAAATGATTCATCATAATACTGTTCGAACGATACATTTTTTGTTTTGCTCATTCCCTAGGCAATTCTGGAGCAGTGGATATAAGTATTGATTTGAACTAAGTCTGAGTAGAACTACTGCTAGATTTTATAAATAAAACAATCCACTCAATATACAGTTCCACTCTCTTAAGTATTAATGGAAAACTGTGGTCGTAATTTCTATCTGTGTTGTGAGACGGCATGAAGGCGCCTAAACTGGTGAAACTTCTTTGTCTTCACGATTGTTCATTTTATCGTCAAAATATGAGTATGCTTTCGATAGGTCAGATAGAAGTTTTTCCGCCTTCTTTGGTGAAGCTGGATGGTAAATCGCCTTCTTTGTTTAGTGGGGTTTTCTCTTGAGATTTTATTCACGGTTTTGTATACTCCGTATAATCGTTCTCCATTATTTTTAGTATTTTTTCCATTCTCAATTCTTCGTATTCTTCTCCCATTTCTTATACTGATGTTTTTGGTAAGCCTATAGCTGTTTTCTGTTTGTATCGTATGTGTGTACCTGTGGTATTGAGGCAAATGTAATTATCATTATTATACATATTTATTATATATACACCCATTTCGGTTAACTTTATCTGCTGATTAATATACCGAATCTCACCTGATGTACATGATACAAAAAAATCATCATCCTACAGAATTGAAGCTTCCAAATACGTTGGAAAAAAACTTTGCGGCAACTGAAAATCAATCAAATATAACTGTGATTTTAAGATACAGCAAATGTTCCCATCAAAGCATCCACTGTACGATTCACAATTAATATATTAGATGTAGTAGTTTTTTGTTCTTCGTTTCTTCGAGTTACTCATTTGAATAGACACTATATAACAACATTTATTTACGATACTCGTTCCAAATTCACAATAATTAATCTACCACGCAAGGAAAAAATACAAAATCACAAGTCTTGAGGTTATATTCAAAGCTTTCGTTGGTCGATGACCCGTTGCCAGTTGTCTCTACTATCTAGTACTTTTTCTGTGAAAATTATAATTTTTTTGATAAGTTTGGAGATGACTTTAACTAATTGACGAGATAATCAAAAAGAAAGTTTCAATTTTTTTTGACACTGAACAGTGATAGGTTGTTATTGCCAACTTTAAAACTTCAAATTTTATGTCATCGGTTTGCGTATCGTACTGACTATCTTTTAGGTGTAAAATGAGGATAGAATTTATCACCATCGTCACGTATTTTGCCTTCTACGAATTTCGCTTAATTCTATACCTGAAAGGTAAACTTCGTAACCACAAAATTTTCGATTTTGTGTAACTGCTTTATCAAGGTGTATATTGTTAAGTGAATAGTTGTCGTATCTGCACAGCTAATGAATGACGCCATAGCCAATGTAAATTTAATGTATATGTCATGATATGATAGAGGTAAGCTCAAGTAACTTGGTTCACAACTCTATACCACTATTAAGTAGGAATTATGAAGGAGATTCAAGTATGTTGAGACAGTTTACCCCCTGAGAAAAAAGGTAACTCTGTCAAAAGCTGACATGTGTCCAGAAGGTAACAGTTATAGGAGGTATTTCTACTACTTTTCTTGTTTACGTGTTTGATAGTGTTTCTGTTTTGTTTTACAAATAGTTTCAAATATTAATAATCACACTCCATTACTTAATCCTTTATTTATGATTTTATTGATATTTATAACTCAACAGCTAACATTTATTGTTTTCAAAATGAGTGAAAAGACTTAAATGATTTTAACCCTTGCATTAAAAGCCACAATGTACTCAATTAATTGATAGACTCTGATATAAAAAAGGCGAAAATGTAGTCATTGTGAATTGAGTACTGCAAGAGTCAAACCCTTGATGCAAAACTAATAGCAAAGGAGTGGGTTTATTTCCATATTTTTGATTATGAATTCAACTTATTTTCCACAAGTAGTCTTCCAATGACATCTCTGACACTTGCAATGCATTTTTTCTGCACCTTAGAAGTGAAGATGATGAAGAGCAAAAGGTGCAAATTCAGCAAGCGTATGAGAATCAGCTTAATGAAGCTAAATCAAGATATGAGCTAAGAAAGCATGATAAAGGAACATCAAAACATACTGGACCGAAGGAGTTTACGATCATGATCTATCTGCAATAATGTTCGCCAACACCATACTTGACATTTTATTTGCGACAGTTATGGAGCTGACAGTTTAGTCAGATAATTGCAAAGGTCAAAATCAAAATTTTATGGTAGTGTCAGCTTACATGTGTATTTTGAGAGCAATGCATACGTTAAAATTGATTACTCACAAATATTTAATAAAAGGGCATACCCTTATGGAAGTCGATGGAGTTCATTCCTTGATTGAGGAGGCTAAAAAGCTGGTTGGTCTAACACAAATGATGGTGCCATGGGACTGGCAACAGTTTATTCGCCAGTGCCGATTCAAAGATTTGATATAGGTATATGACATGACCCTAAAAGACTTTGAAAACTTCAAGTCACTTTATGAACAAAACAAAGCACCTCTTAAAAATAACAAATCTAACACCAACAAAGAGAAGTTTTTAATAAGTGAAGCAGTAGAACTGCAACTTAGATCACCTGAACCAAACAAGCTTTTCTATAAAACCAACTTCCAAGAAGAATATTGAATTGTGGACCTAGGACCTAATCGGCGGAGGAAAGAGTCCAACCAAGTGAGGCCTACAGAACTACCAGTATGAATACATACTGGCTTTGTTTTCACCACTTTTATAAAAACGTAGATTCCTCTGAGGCTGCCATAGATTACCCAGATTAATGAAGATTTTTTAGGTATAGTTTTCTTATAATGAAATGAGTTTTTATAACCTCTTTCTAATATTTAATCATTTATGATATTTAAAATATTATTTGCTGTCCAATAAAATTCTATTTATTATTTTTTATTTATTATTCATATTATATTTATTATTTATTTGGCTAGAATAATATATCAAGGAATATTAAAAGTTGAGGACCTCTATCATTGAAACACCTTGAACAACAATAAAAAGGAAAATTTAACATTCAGGAATCAAAATAAGAAGCATTAAGAATGAATACTTTTGAGAAGTTTGCCAAGAATACTATTTTCCAAAAAATCACTATATTTTCTCATCAAATGGGTGAAGAATCGATAAAATCAAACACAAACAAAATAAAATTTGAATAACCCTCAGTACTAATGCGTAAAATGATAAAATAGGAGTATATTAAGCTACAGTGTCGTCTCTTAATACATGTTAATTAAATTCTTTGCACATTTTTAGATATCATTGCCTATTTCTTTCACATCACGAAAAGTGAAGTTTGATGAATTGTTTTTTTCTGAGTGTAGCATTTCAAACCAATAGACCTATTACAATTTACAATATTCAAAATTTACGTTTTACTATTTATAGGCGTATCGGGCATGGGTTATAATATTAATTCATTCCAAATATCAGTTGAGGATTGTGAAATATGTATTGCATGAGGTTGACATAAGCGGCATTCATATATACGAGTATCAACAATTATTTTCAATCAAAAGATATATAAAAATACGCGAAATGAATTGAGTTCATACTTCAAGAATATATATTCCATCTAGTAATCTATATTTTTTTTGCTGGATGCTTCTGCCTTATATGTGTTCTTGCAATAGCTCTAGAGCATTGTCGAACTGACTATTTAATAAGTAACAACTTTTCTTTAGAATATTCTGATCGATTACAGTGAAAAATTTGGAGAATAAATAATTCAACAGTCGCTTACCCAATAATAGATGGAGCCACCCACTATATTTTAGAAATTCTATTACATTAAATTATGACCGACGCCATCAAATGCAATGCAGCCGTCGACTTGTGACACTACAGTTGAGATATTGAACACTCTGAACACTGAAGAAGTCCATTTTCAGTCTCTGAAGACGATAACATGTGTTTTCGAAGTGCGCGTCAGACAGTGTAATTATGAGTGTTCGTATAGTGGTTGTGTGTACAATCTGTTTAGTATGAATATCATCAACACTTAAAACTTCTATTTCAACTTTAATCGAGGGTTATAACTACTTTTATAGAATTATTTGAATAAAATGTTGGCCCATAATGCTTGGTTTAGGAAGGACTACGTACTATGCATGGTCTGATCGAATTCGAATTGCATGGTGCATTTAATTCGCGAGTGAAATCGAATTATCAACCTTTTTTCACCAAATTGGTACAATCTTTTTTGATATTCATGTTTGAGCGCCATATCTCAATTAGTTGGTGTTTTCAATGGTTTGCTTCCATTGCTTCCCATCCAGTTTATCTGACCATGGAGAATTGTTGATCATTGGGTTGAAGTTGAAAAATGCACAATTACTTGCCAGTTGAAATCAAATCGATATCATCTTTTCTCGCATTCCGCATTAATTTGAGAGCATATTTACTGGAAAGTGCCTTTTACTCTGTAAACGACTTCTATTCTAAAAATAATAATAATAATAGACAAAATTCTTTCCTGTGCTAGTGGTGAGCTTCTTTGCATTTGTTTGGATTCATTGACCTCATTAATCTTCGACTCTTTGTCAGAGTGGTCCAAAATTCTTTGCATTTCATGTGGTGTGCTTCTTGTTGTTACATAGTATGAGTAAGTAAGTTGTCCTCCCTTACCACAGTTGAAGCTGTTTGTCATTTCTATTGCAGTACTTGACTGCTTCAGATAATGTTCGGAAGTCATCTGTTTATGTCTATTTCCTTATCGATGCAGCATCTCGTGTAACCGATCTCTATATTTGTCTTGCTCTGATTTTTATTTAGTGTGAAAACTACGACTTTTTGCATTGAAAATATATTAGCCATTACCGTCTTCCTCAGTATAAGAATTCTCGTTTGTTCTATTTTATGAAGCGCCATAAACTAATCCAACGTTACCTAACCCATCTTAACCTAAGCTAACCTAGAGTGTCATTGATGGCGCCAGAGATAATCAGGACCACAGAAATCTCAAAAGCTTAAATAAATTGTTTTATTGAGTAGGTAATATATGCAAGTACAAAGTAGGGGATCCACAAGAGATCCGTTGTTGGTACTAAACCAAAGATGAGCCAACTGAAGACTTAGAAAATATTTTGTTTCGTAGGACTTATAAGATGAAGACAAGATGTGATGTGATAATTGAAAGTTAATTACCATAGGACTATGAACTTCACACCAGAATCTTGTAAAAGAGAGTAAGAGAGTCCGGAGAATATAAATTAGAAAAAGAACATGTAGCATTCAAACCAGATATACAAGTTATGACAATAGATTTATAATAATCATTAAGAATCTATCAGATAAAAATATTTATGGATTCAACACAGCAGAGTAGAAAGACTGGAAATTTGGATGTAGTTCGAGAGGATTAACACATTTGATATTAAATACATGAGAAGGATAGCTGGGAAAACAAATGTAGGGAAGAGGAGACAAGCAAATAATAGAACAAAAACCAGTAATAAGAAGCAATCATTTTAATTGGAATTGGAAACAATAGATGGTACATGAAGTTAAGCAGAATACAGAAAATAATGGAAACATTTGTACCCGATATGCCTAAGACTATATAAGGAGCAGAGAGAAGATCTTTATTGAACGTTATTACGTACAAACAGCAGTTTTCCTAAGATCGTGTTCTCTGAAACATGTAAAACTGTTATTTTCATCTTCTCTCCGCTTGATAGCCGTTAAAATAACAAAGACATTGTTGTCACTTAACAAAATGGACAATGTACTCTTGTTTGTTAATTCGTACACCTTGTATATCATCATTATATGTTAATAATCGTGATCTCAGCATGGAAATAATAGTATTCAAAATATTGTCTTTATTCCAGAACCAGGTGGTTCTTTATATGTTTTTTTAAAGCTTTTTCATATTCTTTATAATCAGATCTTTTAATGAGAAGAACATAATAAGTCCAATCGAAACTATCGATAATTCGATCCTTTCCATCTAAAAAATAACTGTGACCGCAAAGTTTGGTTGACTTCTCACACAATGTCAAGTAAAGCGAGAGAGCCAATAATATGTGCCGACATTTTCCGAGTCATTGAAGATACTTCCAACGAAATGTTATTTCCAATTCGAAGCACTAACAAGGTGGAAGTTCATTAGGTAGCACAAATTTTAAGCCGGTTTTTTGTTAATTATACGTACACATACAGATGAAAGGTTTGAGAGTTATATATGGTTATAGTTTAGGACAGAAATGCAGATCACTTTCGTTGAAATAAAAAGTAGATAGAAGTAGACAGACTCTATGAACAAGTAATTTGACCAATTCTTATCCAAAATTTGGTAAATGTGATCTATTTTTCTACTTTTCAAAAAAGTCACATCAAAAAAGCTAGAGATTCACAACATTTACAAAATATTATTTATTCATTGAAACTTTGTCGAATTATATGAATTGTGAGCAGTCAATCAATACCAACAGATAATTATGCTAGTTGATATCAGGTAGTAGATAGAACATTCTCGAGTGAAAAAATAATATGGTGGCTTCCATTAGACATTTTGCTAGATGGAAATGTTGAAGAGGATAGTGATGGTGGAGAATATTTTCACCGTTTACAATACATTTCCTTTAGTTTGTTTTTGGCACAGCGTAAAAAACAATGAATTTATATTCACAGATTTCAACGGTCGAAAGTATGGAAAAACCTCCTGAAGAGAAGCCTATTTAATTATAAAAGTCATAGCCGTATAATTAAAGGATCATTCGGACATGCCAGTATACTCGGACCCAGCTCTTCTTCGTGCTAGTAAAGAGTGGGGGTCCAAAAGCACCAATACATCTAAACATCTACTAGCATGTTTCTTCCGTTTGTTTTGCGAGCTGTGTTGAAATAAAAATTTGTCGACAGCAACACAAGTGAAATTATGAGGAAACTATTCATTTTAACGAACATCACATAAATGAAGAATGATTGTAAATGTAAAATGTGATGATTAAAAAAAATAACATATTCAAGAAGCTGCATATTGCAGATTGAGAGATTCGGCCAAAATTCAGTACCCAAACTTCACAAACAAGAGAAGAATGAAATCAAGAATATTAGATCAGGATATGAAAAAAAATTAGGGTATGTACTTGATTTGGAGCAGACGACGTTTATAAACTAAATATTAAGTTGTACGACACACTACATGCAAACGTACAGATGGTCCTACCGATAAGAAAAAATATACTTTATTCAAAGAACCACAGCTCACCCCAATTGAACCTGAATGCGAAAAAGCATGCCAGTGTACTAGCAAGTGTGAATACCACAACTCTGGCTACTGATGCGCGTGCATTTTACTCGGCCGAGTACACTGATATGTTTGAATCAACGTCCAAAAATTCATAACCTTATATGATTGTAACTGCTTCAAAGCTTATTTTTTGCAAATGGTCAGTTCAATATGTTTTGTGCATATACTCTTAACGTGAAAATGATTTTTGTCCGGAATTCGTCGTTGGTTGGAAGAATTGGTTTTTTTCTAAATAATATTGTATCATCTTGATAATAAAACAAAAAACTGAAATTATTCAACTGAACTGTTATAACATTCAGCATATCTATCAAAATTTAACAATAGACAACTTGATGAAACACTACCAACAAGAATAATACGTCAATTTACTAAAGATGAATGGTGAGTACGATTTATGATGAAAATGATAAACTTGTACGCATAATTGTTAGTTCACGTTTCACCAATGTGACACAAATGAATGAATACGACAAGTAAAATCTGAAATTAAAAGTATGTGTATCATTACACAAAATAAAATCATTGCCGAAGTCTTTACTCAAAGTTTACTGATCCCGTATCATCCTTTTTACTGTTCATATAGCTGCATTACACTGTATATAAACTTTATGGCTTAAGTTTCTGTAATTACCTAGAAATCCAAAACGACGACCTCTATATAAAGAAAAGCGGAATACCTGAGGGAATATGTAGAGAAAATATCGAAGGATATATCATATTACGAGTTTACTGAAGAAGCTTGGTGTTTCATATAAATATAATATATATAAATATTTATCGGTAACAATTTTTTTATATCATAAATTTTATGCATATTTCGACAGAACAATACCGCCACTCGGATTCTCGCTTTTTATAGACCTGGAAAATATTTTTTTACTGAACTAATTTTAACTCTAACGGTTACTACAGGTAAAATCGCCTCAGGCATTTGTTAAAAGCGGTGATGTGTGAATTTTATAGTGCAATAGGAAACATACACTGATGTACCGGAGTAATGGATAAATTCATTCTCGACGTTATAAAACGTGCATGAAAAATTCTGAAATATAAAATTTTTTATAAATGAATGCAGATTTCCTAAATAAACTTATTCATTGTCCCTTCAATCCCTAGAGGTTGATGACCAACGCTATAAAAATTTTAAATGAAAACAAATAGCTTGTGATATCGGGTATTTATATAGGATTTTCGCGTCCACTGTTATTAACAGTTATTCGATTTACTGTGAACAAGTAGCGCTCTAGGAAAATCACGATAGATTAGGTTAGGTTAGTCTGACGAACTATGTGATCTGACGTGATCAATGTTAATTTCTATAACTCAACAAAGATCTTTGAACATCATGTAAGCGTTGTTGCGCACTATATTTTCCTAAAGATAACTCTGATAATGCATTTTCTCCAATAATGTTGAATTTTCTCTCTGATATCTATTTTACTTTGAGGAAACGGTATCTACCATTACATAACCACTTGGTATAAAAAATTTCTTTTTCAACCAGTTCTTGCGTTCGATATCCTCCAAAGTACCTCTAATAAAAGTGACCAATATGTACAAAGTAAATAATCCTTGTCAGGATATTGTTTTAGATTTCAGCTCATCAGAAGTTCCCGTAAAGGTGGTCCAAAATTCACCATTTCTGATCCTATAATCAGGACAATGGTCATGATTGTTTTCCTTGGAGGTGGCACTCATCTTATATAACAGACAATACTCCTCGCAAAGACAAAAAAGATTCAGGTCAGTTTAAATCCTCTTCGAGCACCAATAATTATTATAATGTTGAAATTAATCCTTTAAATGCATGAAACATCTACTCGAATACAAAAAAAAACCTTTCACTCAACTAGTTTGAAATACACATAGCCAATTATTCATTTTCTCTCCTAGTATTATAATCATCCACTACATACTTATGCTTACTTCACCATGTAACCTACTCGTGTACAAAGGAAGAAATAACAGTTAAATTGAATTGTTTAGCATGGTTTCCGAGGACAAACATTCCCGTTCTAACCAAGCTCATTTTTCAAAATATATCAGACCAAGAGAAAAGTTGACATAGCTATGCTCTTTTATAGAATATCACGTCTTCCTTTTATCATATATATCGACTTTCCTTTTGTACTTCAGGCAATAGCTGTCAGACTCCTACAGAAAACTTTTCCTAGAGATCTCCTCGCGCCTCCAGGATTTTTGGATTACAATCATCTTTAGAATCCGAGCCTATTGGGCAACCAATCATTCACGTTAGCCTGGCGTAAGCGAATTTGGGTGTAGTACTAGTGTAATTAGTGTACTCGTATTCATTACTTTCTTGAAATATTTTCAACAGAAAGAAAAAATTATGTGAAAGAATCATAGCATAGAAATAATTACTAACTAATTCAATTCCAATAAGTTTTTAAACGAACAATAAGTTTAAGAAATTTAATTGATTTAACATCCGCGTATTTATAGAAACTCTTAAGCCTGGAAGTAAGCCTATTAGCGTCAAACCCAGACTTATGATTTTGCTAATCAACTGAAATAATTCTACATTAATTCTCCTTTACTATATTATTAATAAGTAACAGATCGTCTTTAGAGAGGCACTACTCGCGGTTGATAAAATACAGGATTGCTGTAACCTTCAAAGCAATATGCCTTCAAATCTTCTAGTAAATTAGGTTATCTAGTTGTTCGATCCCATAAGAGGAATTAGCAATTTATCATACATGACATTGACACATCTTCATACGAGTATATGAATATACATTCTATCCTTAAGATTATGGTGGTTCAGAACGATTTAAAAGTGTGCTTGATTCCTTTGCTTACGACAATTCTATTTTTGTGATGGTTGATGAAACTCACTTCCACTTGATTCTGTGTAAAAGCAGCCGCTTTTGGTAAATTATCAACCCACAAGAATTTCATCAAAAGCCATCCACAGTCCTAAATCTTCGGTTAGTGCCAACAATGGAGAAGATATTTGGTACTATTTCAAACTTACCTTAGGTATTTGATTTCACAAATTTTGATGTGAAAGATCGGGTTTGACACTTGAGTTTGGTGAATCGTTACATTTCTATCTGTATCTGAAGATGTCAGAACTACTGAATATGAGCTGGGAAACATATTTAAGCATTTTTTATTGATGTTATTGATTATTATTTATAATCTATATGACCGTATCTGTTCATCACCCATTATTTTTTGTGTCCAATTCAATAACAATTATGAGATTTGATTCTAACGAGAATAAGAAAAGTAAATAAGTAATTTGAGTAAATTAGACATAATAAAAATATGGTGGAATTGAACCATGAAAGCCTTGCTTATATTACATCTATTGGATTTGATACCAATAAATAATTAGTTTCATCAAGTGTTAGTTTGGTGTCATTCATTTTTGAAACCTCTGAATCTAACTCTCAAAGCTATAGTTAATATAGTTACAATGATTCTACATTTAGAATCTATTGACGTATCTCCAATTTTATAGACACCTTCTCCATTTTCCTTCCTCGAGCTATTATGAAATTTTTGTTTCTGAATCTTAATAAGCATACGCTAATGGAAGATGAGGTGTATCTTGCGCACGAAGACTCTACACCAGGACATGTGTTCGGAAACTGCGACAACTAGCGAAAAAGTTCGGTGAATATTACTGGATAGCAGTCGGATTTATGTTGAAGGGATGGAAGAGGTTATCAGCATACGCATTTGCTATATAATGACTTGAAAATTATGTAAGAATAGGTTATTCGAGCGTTGGGGCCACGTTTGTTCACTTTGGAGTAAAAGCCTCTTCGAATGAATGATTTGCTAGCTCTCTGGACGGGGCTAGAGCAGAATGAGTTGGGTTTTTACATCCACTAATAAATATAGATGAAACCTGGATCCTCCACTATGTTCCTGAAACGAAGACAGTTGAGGCTGTCGATTGTGAGAAGCTAACTAAAAATGGCAAAGACGGTTTTATTGGCTGGAAAATTCTTTGATCACCCACTGTGATTACCAAATTTGACCCTCAGCGACTTTCTCTTGTTTCCTCATCTCGAAATTTAGTTTGAAGAAGAAAGATTTTTATCAGGTGAAGATGTTATTGCATACGTAAACGCCCATTCTGAGAAGAACTATAGCAAAATTTACTCAGAACTATTGAGAAGTGTTCATGTTCTACGCGTATTTTTGCAGCTATAACTTGGAAACCCTTGGTGTCAACACTGCAGAAATAGAGTTTCAACAGAAAAGATCCATAGTCTTCACGAGTAATGCATCTATTAATGTCGTTGGAGAAATGTTTTTTGATCATGTAGAGTCGCGTCGCGTTAATTACCATTTTAAAGTATGAATTAATATTTGAACTTCATCTCTGTAAACCTCGTTCAATATAAGATTCGAAGTAAATACCTCAAGAAATTTTATGGAGATCGTAGAGAGGAAGTATTTATGTGTATTAACGGAGAGAGCGGCTATCTTTCTAATGTTATCAGTTATTACTTGAATTATTAGTTTAGTGCTTTTGTTTCATTGCTGTCCAATTTCAAATTTTATTTATTCTCTAGTTATTCGTGTTAATATCAAAATCACCTAATTCAGTGATGTGATTGAATATTTTTTTTGAATCAGACATGACAGATTCTTATTATTATTATTGATTTTGTTCAACCCTAAATGAACAAAAAATTAACGTTAAGCTCAGTTGTATGGAAAGCGTGTAAGCTACTTCTATCGTTTGAATAATTTTTCCCCCTCAATGACCAGGGTCTAGAATTTGTATCCTTGGATTACTTGTTCCATCGTACACCAATAAAAGCTTTAATAAAAAGTAATGTCATTGCATGTGTTCCAAACACTCTTTTATTAATTGCAGTTGTCGAATTTGAATTTTTATCACGATAAAGCGAGTCGAATTAAACAAGCCGTTGAAACTATGAAATAAAAAAATAATTCGTAGGCAGCCCGAAAAATTAATTTAGTATAACAAAACCACGTTATTTCATTAATCATGGAAAGGATGTTGAAAATATTTTTTATATTCATATATTGTGTTACTTATTAATAACATAACGGAGGGTCAGGGACGACAATGCATAATAATGATCCAAAATGATACAATAAACAACTTAGTCAAGTTAAATAATACACCTAATTTTTAATTCGGCCCAAACGAAAACCAAAAACCCAATGGGAAAGTCTGTGATCTGAACAAAATTAGAGTCCGTGTATGAAAAAGTGGGGTAATATAGCTGAAAAAGCCAAAACATACAATGATCTTTAGTTTAAAAAAAGAAAATGGGTAGAACGTGGATTGACTCACCACAATAAATGAGTCAAAGAGCTCTTGATTCAGCGGTTACTGGAATGTGCAACCGAATATATAACGTTCTTTTGACTGTTTCTCTCAGTCTGAAGTTGGCAGGAAATTGCAAAACTCCACGTCATAGAATTACTTATAAGTGCAATCTAGTGATTGCTGCTGACATATCAAATCACACAAAAAATTAATTAATGACACAAACACCTATCAATTGCACATTTAGATTTGCAGTTTGACGTAAGGATATTTCGAAATTCTGACTTTATTTCCTTCTTCAGGTATAGGATAATTAGGAATGGTAACGGATAATATTTCATTGACTTATTTTTCTAAATCTTACTTGGCTTTTTGACGTTGTGTTTTTGTTTCTATAAATTTTCTATAAATGCTTTTTGGCGAACCAATGATTGCATGAACAAACAAATCACAATCAATGCAGGTATGATCACCTTTAAAGCAAAAAACACACAAGACTGATTTTATAACATTTTATAATATATCATAATTTTATAACATATCAATTTTATAACATATAGAGCTATATAACAATTTAGCTAATTCTTGATTTTTTGAAGGTAATTCATCTGAGATTACTACATCTTGAACAACAGTAAAATTACTATTGTCTCTTGTGATTTCATTTGTGAATTAATTTTTGATCACAGCAATTTAACGAGGTACTATTCGTTATTATGCAAACTAATTAATGTGCAAATATAAGCTTTTTCAATTTAAATTTCACACTTCATCGGATGGTATCAGAAAATCTGCAAATTCTGCATTCTCTGGACTAGGGTGCTTAGGAATATGTTGAGCATAGTTCTCTGATTTCTTTATGAAATATTTTATTATGATACATCACTTATATGTTATTGTATATTTTGTTTGTGTTTTGTATCGCCAAAAACTTGATTTGCGAAATGTAAGAGGCAATGGGCCTAGTATTACTTTGTGAGGCTAACGTCTTTAAAAATTTCAAAATCAAAATCATCATCAAAATAGAATAAAGTGATTTTTTCGTTCGTTAACAGTGATCCGTTTTTTGAGGATATATAAACACAATATAAAAACCCATTTGATGCAAGGTAAACTGTATAAGATTACTGAAGTATTTACATAATATATTAAGTTGGATAATTCGTGAAAATTGGATAGGATTAACATCTTCTATACAGAGTGTGGCGGGATAAATTTTTATTAGAAGTAATAGAGGATATATTTATGTTGATAATCTGGAGTTACGACGTCGTACGTTCTGGATGACGTTGAGTTCAAATATAATGTCATGAATGTGAAACATTGGGTATACCGGAGGTAGACGTCAACTCTGTGGTTTTAAACAAAAACTACATTTTTTTAATTCACTTTCAAATTCTCCATAAAACTAAAATAAATAATGTACCAAAACTAAAGTAATTTTATTTCTTTTTACAATGAGTAACGAAGCACAATTTGAATCATTCATGTGATTTATTCTACCTACTTATTTTGAATAGAATATCCTGTGTTTTATCAAATTTTCCACTGTATTTTTTTCAATACGTTTGACAATTTTCATATCTAAATCTAATCACTCATGAAATAATTCATTATGTTAGTTAGAACAATCATTTAAATATTTGTATAAAGTACACTATAACTGTCCAAGACTTGATAGTTGATTTGTTATATGGTTATATGGTTTTTCATAAGGTAGCATTCTGTGGATGATTTTTGAAAACGAAGACTCAATGGAATAGGTGTTATGCGCATAAGGTATATTATATATAATAAACAAAATATTATGCTTGGTCTTTTAAAAATCCATATGCTAGAAGATAACGGATAATTCGAGTTTCAATGTTTTTTGTGCCGTAAAAGACGACAAAATTTCAGCGATAAAATTTTATTATGAAAATTTGGATGGGGAAAGATATTACCTTTAAAAGAAACCATGCGAATAGTGTTAGATATTTCAAGAAATGTAGAGGCGTTTTAGCTTGATATCAGCAAGTTGAAGTATCTTTACGATATGTTTCGTGATTGGGTCTGTTTTGTTGGCCAGCTCTAACTCCTGTAGATTTTGAATTTTGTTTTGATTGTTACATTGAAAATCTAGTATTCTCAGAATCTATTACGACAAATGAAATGAAAATATCATGCAGATAGTCTCACTCGCTTTTAATCTCTTTAATATATCCAGAAGTACAAATCGCTACTCAGTGAAAAAGAATCATTGATATTTAGAAGTTAATTGATGGTGCTAATTTTCAACAGTTATTATGAAATTTTGTTTGTTAATAATACATTTAGCTGGTTTTGTTTCAAAGTTTAATATATTCAAAGTACCCAATCAATGTTTCCAATGAGAACCAAAATTAATAATCCTTCTATGCATTTGATTGTTTTTCAGTATTCATATCATATTCAAATAATGGAAATCGTGGCTTACCCTATACTAATGCTAAAATAATTGAGTATTGTTATGTTTCAAATCAAATAAAACAATATCTCCAAAATGGTTGGATATAGGAATAAGGAATATCTATACCATGCGAATGGGCTGAAAAAAATATATCGGAAAATGTGATAAAATACAGGATGGTATATTTAATGTAATCAACTGTAACTAAAAAGTCACATTTTGGGCTCCGACTAAGCTCATCATGTTAATGTGTGTTGTCAGGGTTCGTTGCAAGATATTGCTGTGTTCAATATGTACAGAAATTTGATATGCTTTCAAGTTCCAAATGGGACCCCACTCAGTTTCTTAACCTAAACTAAGAAAAGTATAGAAATAGGTTGAGGTATCTTTAGGAATAAAACTACTTGTTGAAAATAAAACACAATGATTTATATTTGAAATTATAATAAAAACAGGTTGAAAAAAGTTACCCGCAAAACTCATGAGTTTTAGTTTACAGTTTACAAATAATGAACTAAATTTTACAAAAAAACTAATAAGAGTTGATCTGACCTTTGACAACACATTAGACTCCCTACTTATCAGGAGAATACAAACAGGACCAAATCCGTGGAATGTGGTCATTAACCAAAGAAGTCAATCGTCCCGGACTAGGTAGTTCCACGAGGCAAAGTTTGACGTTAAATCCAAATTAAGATCGTCTAAGTTTTAAACTCCAATAAAGGTCCAATGTTTAAAACTAGGTCCCTTCCTTTTAAACACATAATCTAAGTTATTAGGAACTGTAGATTATGAGATGCGAGACATTATAGGATGCAAATGGTATCTCCAAATTATTAACATATATCAAATCCTTGAAGTCGAAATGGTTTTCTGAGGAGTAAACATAAACAAAAAATATACGAGTTCACGCTTCAACGTTTTTCATGTACTCTAGTACAAACGTTTATAAATATCTCGATATATCTTTTTAAATAAAAAAATACAGAAATATTCCACTATGCAATATTTTTTCCTTCAATCAAATCTCCTCTTTTAACTACCCTACATGGTGATTGAAATTCAATCGTCATCAATAATATGTGAATCTCTAATATTTTGTTCCAAATTTAATTGAAATGGCGAGTAGAAAGTGCATATGAAGTTCTATCACCTTTGTTAGTTCTTGGACCGTTCATATTTTTAAAGAGATTTTTCAAAAAGTGTATATATGTATAATTTGAATTTTCGAAGCGAATCAGTGGGTACCACATGTTTTGTGGAAGCTGCAGAATTGTTTTATTAAAATAGTCAGCAGAAGATGATGCAATTCTCCCAATTTCTTAACCAATATCATGGAGAGAATCTGAGAATTATAAAAATGACTGTTTTACTTTCATGCTATGAAAACAGTCGGATATAATACAGAAAATAGTACGTGTATTTTATATTCCGACGTCTATTGCTAAGCTAATTTTACATTCGAAATTTATTCCATATCCAGTTTGTTCCAGTAATTTTATAAAATATATATCGAATAGGATGACACTGGACAAGTTTCTAGTGATTGCTTCTATTTATCTCTCCAAGAAAATAGGTCAAACTTGATCAATCAGTGGAGATTTACAATTTACAACATCTAAAGCAGCACGAGTATACTCAAAGTAGAATGAATATCAATATAAGTCGTTGATAGATTGGAAAATATTATTCTACCACCGTTACACCTTGAATTGGAACTTTATAAAAAATTGTCAAGGCGCTAAACAAGAAACGTAATAACACCGGTATTTGTTCCAACTATATTTTTGACATGAAGTCTTAGAAGTTCCTCTATTCTACTATCTGTCCATGGAAAAGTCGCTTGGAAGTCATTTAAAAAGGTTGTTAAGGAGCTTTTAAGAAATGGAAAAACATGAAAAGTATGACGATTTATTAAAAACAATTTCCCTGGCTACTTAGAAAGTTTGAACACGGAGACAGTTGTTATCAATAAGATCAATTATAAGAGATACTAGCCTATTAGATATTACTTTGATATGTTCAATATAAATAGTTAACTTGAAGAAAGTCAATATTATTTGTATTTGTAAGCAAATTCACATTTTATAAACCAAATTTAGGCAAAATGCAGCTTTGACGTTTGCCAAAATTTATGCATTGAAACGATGGTATTACCAGAGTTTTGTTGAGCATATGATCGCTAGAATTATTAATAGTGTGTACGAATTCAAAGTATTGTACAATTAAAGTAATTTTCTCATATTTTGTATAATTTTACGATCTTTCAATAACAACTTTTAAGTATTCACAAAAATTATCTTGATGATGAATCTGTGAATAGAATTACAAAACTATATAATAAATTTTTTATTATCACAGTAAATTTTATGAAATGGTTTATGATTCTCTCAAAGCGAATTGAATTATTTTGCTTAGTAAGTTTCTAAATTGTTTTGCTACACATTTTTGCTAAAATTACCAAATAAATTTGCACAAAAGTATTTCGAGAATTTGTAGAATCAATAAATTCTTCATTTCAAAATAGAATCTCTACAATGTCGTAGCAATGGAAGGAGATAATACAATAATGGAACATCAATAGATCATCATCAGCCCAGACGAAAAGTTGAAGCAGATAGGCGACTTCGACTAAGGTAATCAGAAGTTCTGAATTGAAGCACAGTATTATGCATTGTGGAACATAGCAGAAAACCCCTTTATCAAGTCCTCATTAACATATCTAGTCTAACTAATAAATTGCAAACTACAACTTAACAATAGTAAATAAACTTTAGTTGGAATCATACAAAGTTATCAGTCTCAGCGATCACACTAAATTGTACATCTTTTTGTTCCTAATCTCTGAGTCCTTCGGGGCTTGTACAAGATTTTTATTAATAATCGTTAAATGAACTTGATATTCAATAAACTTAAGATCTATTTATTCTGTTTATTTTGATTGGAGAGATGAAATTTTTCCAACGGATATCTGTGGTATCAGTTCATTTTATGAGAGGAGTCCCAAAATACTTTAGAAATCAATGTTCTAGTTGGATATCGTGATTCGTATCAAATATTTCCACTATGATGCTTCCAACAAACCGAATTAATGAAGCCACAAACCTCTTTTTAATACCTCGTGCTGAGTAGTCGATAAAATAGAAAACCGCTGAGAATAATGTACAGCTTACCGAAAATTCAGAGAAGCCAGAGTTGACGAACCGTATTACTGAAGCTGAAATTCCCGCAACTTTCCATAATGTTCAGAAATTTCAAATTTGCTACTGTTATCAGTAGCTAACGGAAACAACTTTCTGAACCAGCTGCTAAAATTACGATTTTATACTCCATGCAGTAACCACTTGGTCAGTACGTTACGTTCAATTTATGTACGAGGGTGGTTACTTTAGTTTCAAGATGAAGAAAAAAAAACAGATATTTCTGATTAGATATGGCTTCATGGTCAACATGTGATTTGAACACATCAACTGCTCCTTCACGTTTAGAAATTCGTTGACATCGCAATTTATTTTGATATGCAGTAATAAGAATAAATAATTGGGTGCCAAATGAATGATTCACCAATTCGATATTTTCACTGTTCAAAAACGTTTTTGTTTAAACTGTTGTATGAGAACTCGCATTGTTGTAGTGGATAATGATTTTTCTTCTTCAATTGGTTTTTCTGCTGATGTATAATTCAAAATTGATCGTTTTAGGCTGCTCTAATGGAACAGTAGTGACATGTATGTTATTCCGAAAAAACAGGTGAACATTTGCTTCGAGCGCGAAAATCTTTTTTGGATTTGTTCTTGGAATATTCTTGTATCTTGTATATTTTCGTTATTTCTTGAAAACAATATATGTGGTTAAGAGAGACAAATGGTGATTTAATTATTTATTTCCATATAAAAACTATACTCAACCATCTAAACTCACTTCATCACAAATATCGTGCAGGCCTGTATAATTATGATGCATAATATAGTATCGTATTTGAAGAATTTGATTGAAATGAAATTTAAGTTTCTCTTTATATGATATATTCAATTAAATTCCATTTAAAAGAATAAAAAAAGTCCATACAAATTTTTCCAATACATCAATACAGGATATCGTTTTCGAATTATATGTCTCCGAAGAATTGATTTAAATTTCATATTATCATTCATTGCACTTGATCTGCATGAACTTTTCAAAATGTTCGTAATGTATATATGCGTATTTCTAGTTTGATACGATTAAACCATTCATATTGCCTTGAAGCGAAGGATGGACACTATTCGTAATGGTGATTGATTCTAGTTCATGAAGGATTGATACACACTTTATAAAATTATCGAAAATAACTTAATCACACTTTAAGCTAACATATTCATGAGGATATTCTACATGAAACGATTACATAAATTAGTATACTGTAATAAAAATCAATAACTTAGCAGCAATCGCAAAGGAAAATTTCAACAATTTATCTATTGCAGGTTTTTAAAATTGTTTGTAAGTCATGTAACCATAGGATTAGTTAATAATCATTGTGTTGAATAACTGTTATACTTATAAATAATCAGTGAACATCTTAGTTGAAGGTTACAATGTTGTGTGTACGGCTATATATTGAAGGGGAAATTACCGTGGCGCCGTAATTTGACAATGTATTTAACTTAAGCAGGCCAAAATGGAGTGAAAACCACGAATAAAATTTTTCGATACCTCCCTACATTTTCGAAATATCGTTACTTAAAGTCACAACCACTTCGAGACTGGTTTTATAGAATAGATGGCATTTAAAACTTCGTCTAGAATAAATATTTCATAGCTTCAAGCTCAGTACGAATCTTATAATTTAACGAACAAAACGTTTTTTATTCAAGTCTCACATAATTTTCCCTAATATTTCAATTATATACTGAACAGATTGCTGGAGCAAATTGGTTGGTTATGTATAAACGACTTTTATCACTCCGTGATAAATCTTACACTTCATACGATGAATACATGCTAAGTATAAAAAAATATAATGGATAAGGCAAAAGACCCACGTAATAGATGTCATACACAGGATCAAATCCCTCAAATGGCAAAGTTGAGGACACTTGGTAAGAAGGACTGATAATAAATGGAACCACAAAAATTACAACATAATAACCACGAGACCTTAAGAGACCCAGGAGAAGACCTAACCAAATATACAAAAATGCTAGTAGGAACAACTTGGGCCCGACTAACCAATGACAGACATCAATGGCCTTCAATGGAGAACCAATACATAAACATGTAAGGGAGAAAACCACGAAAAATCGTAGGAATATGTTGCATATGATGATTATGATGATGATATGCTGAATATAAGATTCGGAAACGAAACAAGGTATAGAAAAATTTTATTTTTCATTTTCGACTCATTTTGGGTCGATTTCCAAAATAGTATAGAAAACCTGGCACCACAGAAATTGTACTCGTGCCTACAATAAATGTATGGATTGGCATTTTAAAACTGTATAGAGACCAAAAGACGTCATACTGAATATTTCCTAAGCAGAGCATTGCTCTTACAACTGCGAAGAAACAGCTTTCATAGACTAAGAAAGTGCGCGAAACTGAGAGGATCTCATAGTAAATATTTATTAGAACAATGTTAGTTTTTTTTCTATGTAAGAGATTATTGCCAACTAAATATTTCAACTTGTATTTTTGCAAGAATTTGTATGGAGGGAATTGAGTAAAGGTAAATATCAGCAAAATGCTCAAGCTTTAGGTATGAGAAAATCATCGATAGTACAAAATTAGACCTCGAACTTTGGAGACTTATAATATGAAAACTATGTACTTCCGAATTTTTTCCCGATTATTCCTGGGACACCCGAATAATGAGAATAAATCCCAACTTCTTCTGATTTCAAATGGAAATTACGGCTTCCAGAATAAACGCTAAATGCTGTGATTGTGAACTGCAATCAAGGGTCACTAATATCTTCAGTGTTTTTTAAAGACATTGATCACAGATTATGAAGCTCATACCTAAATATATGATCAAAATATTCTGAAAGGTTCGATAGATAATATTCATATCTAATGTTGAAAAATGTTTTGGAAAAAACACTGTCCTACTCTGTCCAAGTTATTGTTGTTGTACATTGTATATTCAACGAATGATAAGATTTGCAACCAATCATTTTGTGAAGATAGGTTTATGGTAGTACTTGTGAATGTGTAAAAAGATATTAAGAATGGGAATAAATCACTTTAAATAATACAATATTGTTCGATCAATCTCTTACACACCACATGTGCTTTTTTTGGATTGCAAACGACAAACTCAAATTTATTTCACTAATACAATCAAGCCAAATCTGTACAACGAACATAAATCTCTAATTAACACACATGTTAAACATGTGCTGAAAAAAGGGGACCACGAAGCTCTAATTCCAATTAATAATTATTCATATAATCAGAGAATATAATTTGTATTTGATATGTGTTTGATAACGTATTATTCACTATTTCTTTATTATGAATTATAAATCTTCGTACTGTATTTTAATGAACCTAAACAAGTTACAACTACATAACCATATCACTTAAGATTTCCTACTCCTTGAAATGATTTGTATTTGTCACAAACAACTTTGTATTGAATATTCATGAACTATCCTTGATTTGACGTAGTTTTCCGTCTGCCTCGTGCTCTCAACTTCGTGTTGTTGTTATCCCTGATTCGTGAAATATTCTGACGTTAAGAGACAAATTAACATGTAAACTAAGGAGAATTTTGGTAATTGAATGTCTAATTCTTGTAATATACAGATTGACTTTGAAAAAGCTTGTTGATCGAGAAAACTCAATAAAAAATAACAGATTTAATTTTATTGGATTTTTTCAAAAAAGTACTATATAATTTACTGACTTAATATAGTAATATAATGTAGAGTTACTAGTTCCGGATTTCAAGGAACATATAGAATCTGAAACACCACAGGGTGCAGTGTTAAGATATATTTGCTATTTTCT
Organism: Diorhabda carinulata; assembly: GCF_026250575.1. Classification (NCBI taxonomy): domain Eukaryota; kingdom Metazoa; phylum Arthropoda; class Insecta; order Coleoptera; family Chrysomelidae; genus Diorhabda; species Diorhabda carinulata. The sequence goes on along the minus strand of NC_079472.1, from coordinate 8,203,770 downwards.
GTGAATAAATGATATCCTCAAAAGTTGGAAAATACTATCTATGAGTTCGCTGGTAGAGCTTTACTTTGATTTAACTTTAGTTACAAACAACAAAAAATTTTCGGACGGATATCAATGTTCTATATATATAACTCATAAAACAAAGGAAATTTCTTGTTGTGCCATTCGGTCATACGGCATTCAGCTAGTCAATAAGGCATGCCAAGTTATGAGCAATGTTTCATGGAATGTATACTGTTATATCCGAGACAACAGTTTTCATTGAGGCATAGTTATGGATACTCATTTCTTAGTGTACATTGAAAATTACCATTGATTGGCGAAATGTATTTGCTTTAAAGGTGAAACTTGAATTTATATCTGTATAATGAGTTCTTGTTGTGTTATAGTATGTAGCTAGTAAACAAGTCATACAACGATATGAGCAAAGTTTTAAGGAATGTATATTGTAATATCAGAGATAACAGTTCTCATTAAGATATAGTCATGGATACTGATTTCTTAGTTTATATATAAGACTAAACTCTTCCAAATAGTGACAAATACAGAGTCGTGTGTATGTCCATAGCTTCCTGCAGCTCACGATTATTTTCTTCATGAGGTTAGGGTATAAATTTGTTTTGTTCCGCTTTGCCCTCGATAAGAGTAATGATTTGTCAAATACCGCATAGTGTCTTATATTTGTCCGTAGTATTGATAAGAATTTCAACGTTTGTGAAGAGCTTTTAGATTTATTTAGTTTAAATGATACAACACGACTTCGCAGCTTGAATCAAGCCATGGTTAGAATGCAATTATCGTGGGAAAATAAAAGAAACAGAGGCACAAACATGAGTGGGCAAAATAGGGGATTGATCAATTAAAGTGAACTGATAAAGTGAAGTGATAGCATAATATACATTGTGAGGTCCAATGTAAAGTACATAAGAAAAAATGAATTCACTTATCAATAATTTTAACAGTTTTTCTTAGGAGAAAACTTCAAATGAGAGTGACTATCCGAATTTTGTGAGGACCAACATGTTCATGAAAATTCGGCACTAGATATGTTTTCCAAAATAATATTGGTAATGAACATTCTCAGTATTTCACTATCCCTCCATTTGATTACTCCTCTACCATTAAAAGTGGCCTCATTCGTATGGAATATTAGTCTATCAAGTCTTCTTCTTTTATAGTCAGCGAAAAGTTGATCTTCAACCACATGTAACATAAGATTGATTCATTCTTACAAGTGATTATTAATAATCTTTGATCACTCAATTGAGGATTTCATTCAGTCGTATTGAAATTTCAACCTCCAGAGAAAGGATTCTTTTTCTAAGCCAACTTCTTTGTCAAAACAATTTTTATATATATGGTTGCATCTCACTGATTCTATTTTCAAAATTATTATAATTTTATACACCTAAAACTAATTTTATTTTAGGATTTTGCTTCAAATGTTTATATTTCAAGCTCCAATTCTCTTTATATAACACTTACGCTCAATAAAATCGGTACATCACATATTATATAAATTTCACACTTATTTGTCTAAATATGTATTGTATTTGCTGTTGAAGATCAATCTATTTACGAGTATATAACTGTGAGAAAAACTCATTCCAAAATTCCGAAACCTACCTCTTATAAACATATTTAATTCATTGTATTATCAGTCCCTTGGAAAAAGAGTAGGATCAGCTGAATGTTGCAGTAGGAAAAATGGGAATATACAATTCTCCCTCAGGTATAACGAAGGCCAATCTGGCGCTATGAAGTGCGCCCTCTATGTCCAAGGATCGGCGTGACCAATGGATATCCAGTCTCCCGAGGAGCGTACACAACCATGCATGTCTACGTGAAAGCTAAATTACATTTTCTTTCCAGCTTAGTTCCAGGCCACAATACACTGAATGAACATTATTGTAAAAATTGCATTCGAATTAGAAAACTCGCTTCAGGGAATTTGGCAACGTAAGTATAAGAGACTAAACGAGAGTCGATCCGCTCATAAATGCAGTAAAGTGACAATTTCATTCTTTAAAGCAGTTTTGTAATTCAAATTACGTCAAGAAAATAACTTTATCGTGGAAATGTTAATAAGAGTTATATTTTTAGAAATAAAATAGAATTGTTATTGTTACCAATTTTTACCATGTGTTACAATTATTATGAATAGTAATATCAATAATTGAGAGTTTCAATTTTCACACAAGTACTTCTTGATCCAGTAGGAAAGCTTAAGATGTTAACAACATATCTCTCTTCTCCACATAAAACATTCACATAAAAACTAGTAGCAAAATTTTTTTCCGCGCTAACAAACACACAAACATCTTTACCTAAGATAACACCGTAACCGTGAAAAACTGAAGCCACAACCACACATGGAACTAAACGGCCAGTTTAGTGCACTAATACCACCTCGACTGGTAATTCCACTAATGGAAGCACTTTTAGCTCCAACATTGGGCGAAAAATATTTCTCGCAAATACACTAGAACTTTTTTAAAAGACCCATATGACATATTGAAGGACTATGATGACACTCCGTGATTACACCAAAACGAAAACATTTCCGAACTTCCTGCACTAGAAACCCATTCAATCGACGAGTATACTTATATAATTTATCACCCGTTATCTTCCATTGCGAATACTTCAGCCTAATTTCACGTCGAAGCTTATCCTACCAATGATCAACACTAAGAGGAGGTTCGACTTCTTCTTAGTTATTCAACACAGGAACAGACCGAGATAGCAGATCTGGAACAACATTTTATTTACTTCTTCGTCTTCACAATCAGAGCCTCTTTCTCCCGTTGGGGAGAAAATGGAAAATTGCAACCTTTTTTCGTAAAGCTATAATTGGTGATCACATCGTTGCAAAATCTGGTATTAAACGACAATACCACGGAAAAGTACTTATAGTACCACATACCTCCTTGACTGATGTAGTTATTGGAATATTCCGCATCAGCTCAACCTTATCCCTATTCACAAGGAATCCATTTCTATCGAGTTCTCCATTTCACTTAATAACGATATCGAAACTCAAAAAATTTATATGAGTATCTCTGGTGCACTCCATTCATAAGGATGGCTTTAAAGAACTCAGACGCAAGACAGTTGTTTCGGTGTAAAATATAAGCTCTATATATAAATTAGTATTTGTCCCTCTCTTATTTCGCTACTGCATTGAAGAGCATTTTCTGTATCCAGTTCGGTCCAAATCCCTAATATAACTCCAAATCAATGAAAATCCCGTATATTCCCTATTATTTTGGAATCGAATCAGGATTTATATATTTTTTATATCATGGCGTTATATCGTTATCTTAGGTCTATTATAAAATAGCGTTGCCATTTTCTATTTTCTCTTTTTACTTGGCTACTTTTTTGCGGATGAGACCTTATACGGTATTATGAGGATTCAACCGGGAAGTAAAATATAGGTAATCGAGATGGGTTCCTGAGAAAGCCCAATATGGGAAGATATAATATAATAAGTTTATTGGATTATTATACGAATGTAGGACTTTTTAAAAATACGACCAAAATAACTCAATGCTATATATATATATATATATATATATATATATATATATATATATATATATATATATATATATATATATATATATATATATATATATATATATATTGCAAAAGCTACAGAGTTGATAATTGTATGGGAATATTTGCTAACGAAATTGAATTGAATTTTTTCAGCATTTCTCTGCACTAATCGACACCAACTTTTTTATCGATTGTCAAATTATGCAGTATCCAACGCGAACATTTTTCATCTTTTTTTATAGACAAATTTTCATTCAATATTGAATGTTTGCGAGTGGAATTAAAGCTTAACTATGCCTCAATCCACGGTATGTCACATGTCGATCTTGCAATAACAGTTCATGTAGAGCATCGAATTTTTTTGGCACAACAGCATATTTTGGACTATCTTCACGAAATTCATCCTTTAGTTGCGTCCAGTGGTATTTCATCACCAAAATTCGAAGCGAGTTGATCGGCATACTGCTTTACTTCTACAACTGAGTATTGAGGTAATTTTTTCTTAAAACTTAACTGGTGATGTCTTCTCTTAGTATGCTAAGTTAGGTTTTCTCTGACACATTCCAGTACCACGTGGAAAGGTGAGAAATTTGGAATCACATCTAGTGCAGCTGTTGAGCATGATTTCATGGCCCCGGTAGCACATAAGCAAGCCAGACTTCGTATTCCTGAGAGATTGCTCCTCGTGGTTTTCAGAATGGTTCTAGTGCCCCAAACCACTGCCCCACATGTGATGATTGGTCTCACAATTGCCGTGTACATCCACAGTAGGATATCTGAGCTACAACCATAATTCCTCCCTGATGATTATCTTGTTTTTAGTGTTTATTTAAAAGAAGTTTACTATCTAGTGTGAGTTACAGATATTTCCCCTCTGTTTTCACTCATTTACTTGCCCGCTTAGCTCGATGGGCTTGAGGTTGAGTTTTTTCTTCCTACTGAAGAAAATTGGGTAGGTCTTATCCGGGTTGACGTTTATAATAACCAATCAACACCACTTTTTTGTGTAGTGGAATCCTTTTTAAACTATATCACAGAGTGTATTCTCAAGGCATCCCTTGTGTAGATAACTATGTCGTCCGCGTATCCTTAATAGGGTATGTCGAATTTAGTCACTTCGCAGTGCTTGTCTACTACTAAGCTCCACACCTTTGTTTCATATAATGAATGCAAATCCGAATGTAGATTCCTTTACAGCTGGAGTTGTCGAAGAGTTCTGTTCATGACACAATAAGTCAGTACAGAGAGGCAGGCAGTTTCCAGGATCGTCCACGCTTGGGAAGGCCGATTAAACCTTTATCATTCACTACAATAGAAGAGCGACTGATAGATGCGAAGTTGTATGGTCATGTGGTCTTCCTAAAACCTTTGCTTAGGCAACAAAAAGTTCTTTGGACCGATGAAGTTTGAGCTATTCGATTCAAAACGACGAATTTACGTTCGACGCAGTGCCCAAGAAAAGATGATGCCAGACTGTGTAATTTCAATAATCAAGCATGGTGCGGAGCTGCTTTTCTAATTATAAAACTGACAGTTTGATGAAAATTGATAGAATTATGGAAAAGAAACAGTGAAACAAACAAAATGCTGATCCTTCGGGCTTAATATTAATTGCAGAGAAGAGGCAAAAAGGATGTTTGGCTTCCTCAGAGACTGGATCTCGATCCCATTGAGCTTATGTGGGAGGAGCTTGATAGGATTTATTGAGAAACATGCAATTCATTTTGCACCAGCTAAAGCAATATATCACAAAACACTATCAATTCATTGCAATCTCATTCAATTTTCCTCATTCAACTAAAGTTGTTTTGAACTTTTGTCTTGCAGTATACAAACAATGATGTTTTTCTTAAAAAAAATGAATAATAAAAATCAGGCTCTTCTTTTTTTTAATGCCAATTTAGCAACATGTTTTGAAGTGATTGGAAATATGAATCACATGCTGATTTTTTCAAGCCAATGTTTCGTAAATTTATTAAGATCTCCAAAACAAAATTGATGTGCCAAAGAAAGAATATTGAAGTTGTCATTTTCGAGTTTATTACCATGATCTTCCAAATGAGAAATAACAACTCCAAATTTCCAATCAGCTATTTGCTTTAATGGGTCTAAGTTGCTTCTTCAGAACAATCTTTGGTTGTGGCACCATATCGTACTCGTTGGAATGTATCAGAAAGGTAAACACAACATTTCATAAAGAAGTATACTGAAATAACGTATTTCTTGACAGCAATGTTATTCACTGAAAATTTAAAATGGTAATTTACCTTTTAAGTGTGTCCTCCAACCCTATGATGAAGAGAAAACAATGAAAAATCCGGACAATATTGTCGAAAAACAATTATTATACCGCGAACTACCAATAAACAATAGATTTCTGATCCACTTGTGACGTGTCATGCAGTATCATAGTGGCTTAAGAGTTGAATGGACATAAGCGATCCTGTGTGTATAAAATCGTTTGGTACGAACCGAGTAATTATTGCCCTCCAGGGGATTCAGATATAAAAACAAATGGGATGGATCAGTTTTTCAATCTTATTCGTATAAAATTCAATAACAATATTACCAGTAGTTTCGTGAAAGATGTGTATACATTTTTTTCTTCAACAACCTTTATCTTGAATATGGTGGCGTTACGAATAGTTTTACTAAGCAAACCTCAATTAATCTACAGATTTACAGCTCACACTGATTGTAATATTATCCTTCCGTTTAACTACTAATCAAACGCAAAAGTTTAGAATCTTGACATGGATATTAGATTAAGTAATGTACCAAAGTTATATGTTATTGAAATTATGAAGTTGTGTTAAGTTGTCGGCATCTAAAACTTCATAGATTTCTTCCGGGCAGAACCGTTTTTAACACTGTTTGAGTTAAGAACTTCTCTTATATGATTCGGTCTACTTTAATTTCAGTCGAGGGTTGAGTTATTCTCTTGTTTATCCAATAAACATCATCGTCTCAACTTAAACTACATTCTAAAAAGCATCTTATAAGCATATAACATAGGCATTAAAAACGCACCGTTAATATATAAGATTAGTTTTGTAACTACGGTATGGTAAATAGTGGCTTGACAAGATATTAAAGTTTAGCGAGGAGTCGAAAACTTTATCTGAAAACTTTGCTTGTTTCGAACGAATTTATGTAAATTACAGTTATTTTCGATTATGGTTATGGAACTTATAGTATTAGTCGGATGCGTTTTATAAAATTGTATAATATGGCACATTAGCTTGTATCAAGATTGATAACAGTCTCGTCTGTGATGGAAAAGGCAACCCAAGAGAAAAATGTGCACCTTAACAGGGTATATTTGGATAGTTGAAATCATTTTCCACTGAAAGATCAATCCCATTTTGTTTTGTTACATCAATGTATTTTGAGAGTTGCTGAAGTGATGATAATAGAGTTTAAATTAGTAACCTCAAAATTGTCCCTGGTGATCTGATCGAAAAAGAAGGAACAAACTGAATTCGCAGAAATAGAGCTGAGGCATTAAGATGTGAAAAAGTTCTTGAGAGCTTAGACATCAACAAATCTACTCATATCAAAAATAAAAGGAAAATAGACGTTTCACAATAACTATCGTTCGATTGTTCCAGTCCCACCGATTGCCAAGGTTATAGAAAAAGGTGCAGAATAGCAAAGGTATATTCATAAAAATTTTAAGACCAAAAAGCTGTATAAAAAGCAAGAGATTCTAATGACCAGAAACTAGAAAAGCTTATATCATAGGAAAAAAGTCGTTTATCCGAGGTGTATAACATAATTCCAACCACTATTTACAATATTTACCAGACAGGCAGATGAGGCTCATCATCATCATGTTTATTCCGCGAAAGCCCAGAAAATCAATTTGTTGGTACTGCTTTCTACCACAAAAATTCGATGTCACTTTTTATATTAACAGGTAATATTTTCTCACGTTTTGGCTTACGTGATTTTTATGTGAACTAACTTATGTGAAATTTGAAAACAAAACAGTTTCCTTAGCTCGGACGGCGCATGAAGCCGCATACAGTTTGAAGTAGTGCAAATAAACAGGCCAATTTGTCGCTTGTACCGCGGAAGCCGACTGAACTGCGGAGGCCAGCGCCTGTTTCTGTATAGTGGAGCGTGAAAATTTTACCAGTTAGAAAATTGTATGGCCACAGAAAATAAGGAAGAACCCAGAAGCTCTTGAATAATATTGTCACAAAGAACGAGAGTGAAACTTTCTGCGATAACTTGGTAATAAGTTTAAATTTGTTGACTAGATTAATTATGAAAACGAAAACATTAACAAACATATTTCTAAATAGGCTCTAAAAAATGTTACCAAAACTATGGAAAGTTAACGACAAACAAACAAACAGCTGAAGGAAAACTTTCTTCTTCCAATTTTACACAATATACATTTGAAAGTGAAATAAGCTGATAATGATTGTACAATGGTTTTCAATCAATTCCTAAGAGTTTCAAGTCGTAAGAATCATAGGTATCTGAGAATGACATAATTTACACATTAATCATAATAATGAGACTATTTCGATACTAGTTATGCGATTTGAATTGTTAGATCTCTTAGTTTCTATTGAACGTAGAAATTTTTTTCAACGTCAATATGGTATATCGGAACGTGGAAATTCTCAAATTCACTCTCAACATAATTAACTAAGGATTTCAATATTTCAAAGATAAAATGAAGGGGTATTAATTGTTTCAATCACCTTCGGGTGGTTTAAAAAAAGACAATGTGACGAGCGGTTCCATTATTTTATTTATGCTTATGTAACCGACAAAAAGGAAAATTAAAACCGACCTCAAACACTTTCTGCAAAGTTTAATTAAAAATTGGATACACAGCATATTACTGTTTGTTGAGTGGTACAGCAAGAGAATGAAAGAGAATGTCGACACTGTTATGTATTCATATTAATGTGAATTAAAATTCAATCCAAAAATGAAAATTGCGCGATTCGTACTCGGCATATAAAACCTGTTTTGCTACTCTATACCATATAATCATATTTGACACAGACTGACTAAACAACATTTTTATGTTTTTACACAAATATTTATTATCGCCTTCAACATAGGCTCATTCAAAGTATGCCAATTCTCCACACATTTGTTGTAATCCATGGCAAGGATTGCCTTTAGTACCTTGAGCAAACTACTTTTTATGGTCAGAAAATCAGTCACAATCATGCTGCAATGTAATTGCAGATGACCAAGTAGGAATCCTAACTGACGTTTGACCGTTTGGAACGATTTAATGGTGAACCACATCAAGGTCATTGAGTAAATTATGAGCATCTTGATTTTCGATCGATTTTGATGTGGTTCTTCCTCATTACGCTCATTTTTGTATCGTCTTTTGCTTAATAGTTGTAGATATTCAAACTCACGTTTCGCCATCAGCAACGATACCTTTAATGAATGTAAAGTCTTCAGCACCTTTTTTGCGAAGCATGAGAGAGATGATAAAACAAATTTCTGCGATTGTCAAAATTCGACTTGGAAAGGGTTCAAAGAGTTGAATAAAAATTTTTATTACGGAACCATATATTTAGCAATTCTTCTTGACGAAATGAGATATCAAAGCGATTCTTTTTTAGAAATGGGTCCCGTGTGAATATCTAAAAACTAATTTCACCGTTTTTGGAAATTTCTTTTTGATTTCTTTAAAAAGGGTTAAATATGAAATTGGGTTTCCAACGTTTTACGTATTAATTTACTTTTAGTATTGTTTTTTGTGGCCCATTAAAAAGTCTAACATCAATAGGTGTGATATATAACGATAATTCTGTGACGATCTTTACCTGTTGAAGTATATGTGTGAATTTGTTGAAGTGTTAAATTTAATGTTGTGTATAGGTCAGACGGAGTCGAGAGTTAGGTTTACTGTAGGTGTTAATTTTAGTGGTAATTATTTTTACTGTGCAAAGTTCAATTTGAAGGAACTACTTTTATAAAATGTCGATAGATAATCTCAACGTTAATGGGGTTAACATACCACATAAGGTGATTTCAATTATTGGCGATGGTGCATGTCTTTTTAGTTGTCTTTCTTATGCAGTATACGATACAGAAGTGTAGAGAGGTTCTCGAAATGTATGTATGTATTTGTTATATTATTTATCGTATAAAAGATAAATGTGTGCAATTTTTCAATGATAATTTGTCTTTTCTTTATAACACTTCCAAATTGAATTAGTGCATATAATACATAAGTAATTTCTCATTGAATTATCCCTATATTACGCGAGGTTCAATAAATCGCGGGCGAAGCCGCGACGGGTATTGCTAGTTAATTATAAATTGAATTACATTTTACATATTTCCTGTATCGCAATAAATCTATGAAAAAAATTATAAATTATAGTTTTTTTTTCTCTGCAGCTAATGGTTTTGGGAAAACAAATAAGGAATACCTTTTTATTAGATAAAATTCCATTTAAAAAAAAAGTTTCGATATGAAATGAATTAAGTGTTGATAATTTAACTTTCGTGTAATTTATGTATGTAATTTCAAGTTCCGAGCCTTCGAAAAAAGTTAAAACTAAATTTTTGGCGTCAACTTTTGGGGCGATAACTTTTGTTATAGAAAAGACTAATTTTTGTCGCGTGGATCTAAAAACACCCTTTATATTACGAAGAGTACACTTCAAAGTCTGTTCTTGTGTGAGTACTGAAGTAAACATTAACACAATGTAGAAAATGTTGAGCGTAAGCTATCGATTAACCGATTCAGAATGGAACAACAAATTGAAAATAAATCAATATACAAACAAAATTTCTATCAATATCAATTTCTACTTTAATGACAGAGATTATCTTCAACTATATCTCTCACAATATTTTGATTCCTTGTTATAACGTCAAATATCTGGAAGTAACAAGAAACAAGGATCGAAAAACTGAAAAGGAGAGAAGAAACACATGGTGGTCATAAATCTCGGATCTCAAACTGAAGCTCCTCTTTTACAAGAAGAGTCTCAAAGTAATGGGTTATATTTATTGATGGCTATTCTTAAATAGGTTGAAGTTAGCATTCATTGATTTCTACTCAGACGCCATGGAAATCAGCAACAATGAAAACAAAACTACTCATTTCCATGGTTTTTGCTATAAACAGTGATTTTCTATTTTGTGACAAATATCACATTGGTAAATTCAGTGATGTACATATGTTAAATTTAATTAGTTTTTCCATTCAGATGAACAGAAAAGATGGTTGAAAATCAGATTTTACTAGTCAACTGAATTAATTATTTATTTTCTCTCTGTATACATTTGCTCGAAACTATAGTCTGATAAATCGTTGAGACAGACACAACCAATTACTTATTTCTACTCAGTTGGCAATTAATTAGCTTTTCTGTTTTACAAATTCAATTTTTCCTAAATACTTCCATTAATTTGCGCCATAATTATAAGAGCCCAATTTGCTTTTTGGTTTAAAAACAGAAGACAGAAGAATTTATTGCAAGCATTTAGTAAAATAAGACGTATTAATTATATTTACATCTTAATTGGATACTTTCGAAATGAGGCATTTGTTTTTTTATTAGAAGAATCCCTATACTGAGCAGACATTTAGAAATTGAACATTTATTTTTATACTATAAAATATTCACACATTGATTCTAAATGGATCTATCCCATTTTGTCTCGTCACATCGATGTTAAAAATTACGTCCAAGTATTCTTTAATAATTGGATTCTTAACGGACAATTCGAAAATAGACTCGACTCGAGTTTAACCATTTCGTTCCGAGGTATTTAAAAGCAAGGCTTACTTTCGGTGCCCAGCTCTCAGTTGGTGTTAATTTGAAATAAGTATTTGTAAAAAATGTTGTCGAATCTCGTCGATTTAAGGTCCGATTCAGACTCTCTGCTTCTCTCGCCTCGCCTCCCTAGCGCACTGCTCTGTATTGGTTTTTCAGGTGCGATTCATAGAAAGTGAGGAGTATCAGAATAAATCGAGAGTGTGGATGGCTAGCAATCTTGCCGGCTCCGCTTGTCATATTTTGTAAGTCGAAACGTCAAAATTTATGTTTCTTCTAAAAATTATCAAAAAAAACTATTTTTAAAACAGAAGAGACCTAAAATCAAGAACATTTAGATACATTAAAATAAGTATAAGTTAGCCTGTCAAAATAATATATCATGTTATAAATAATTTTTGAATGGGATATTTAAGATATAAGACGAGTTGAATTGAGGAGGTTAAGATTTTTTAAACGTCAATGATGTTATATTCTATCTGTTTCCAACCACTCACGGATATAAAAAAATCAGATGATAGTTTTGGAAAAAAACGTCATTTCAATCTACCACAACGCAAAGCTGAATCATACCAATATTCAGTTTTGTAGAAACTCTTATTCATAACACCCAACACCTCTATCACATTAAGCTTCCGACTGGACCATAAATTATGATAAATATGATTCTATCTAGTTTGTTGGAAAGCAATTACCTTCATTGGTACCAAAAACTGATAAATTTTTTCACCGGGAGATTATCAAAATGCCTCTGTTACAATTATGGATCAAAACATCTAACCTCAATTTTCACTCAAGTCATTTAATCCTTTGTTTATGTCCATACTTGATATCATAATTCAATGTTGTACATCAATAAATTATCATTTAGATATTGTATTAATCCTCAATTAATTTAATGGGCGTGCGTGTAAAGTCAATGTTATTAAAAATGCATTTCTTATAATTCTTATAATTCAATAAATCCTCCAATATCAGCATGTTTGAAGTGATTCTTAAAAGAGATCGAAAAGATTTAGAAGTTATACCAATGAATAGACGAAATGAGTGAATATTTTGAAAAAAAATTGTACAGCACGGTAGATAGTGCTTCTAATATGATGGTCTAGAAATATGGCTGCTTAAAATTGATGGGAGATACGAATCCAGAAACTATTCTTGTACATGTAGTACTACATCAATAATAAATTGGATTTATACTATTAAAACTGATGTCAGCGTCTCTGCAAGTTATCTTGTGAAGAACACAATGTAAAACTTCCATTTTCTAATAAACTAAGATATCTATCTTAAGGAAACTACGAATATTCATGAAACCGTTCGAGAAGACTGATATGAATATGTTAACAATCGATTTTAAAGTACTTTTGATCTATTTAGCCGATATCTATGGAAAACTAAATGAGCAGTTCTTATCGATGCAAAAGGGTTATTTGGTTTGATGAAACCATCACGGATTTATGTCAGAAACATTTTAACAGTTTTATTGGATATAAAAATGTGGATTAACTGAAAACATTCATCTGCAAATTCTGATCGATGTTAGAAAAAAACATTTTTTTAAATTGAAACAAATTGATTTTTCAGCGGGAATGATGCAGCCAATGTTAGTGGATTCGACAAATCAAATATGTAGTATTAAGAAAAACTTGCAAAACTGCCAAATGATGAGGCAGAAGAAACAACATTCTATACATTAAAAAAAGACTGACGCTAACAAAATTGATGCCTAGTATAAAATCTTCAGACAGCATGCATCATACGCAAGAATATCACAAAATTAAAACAATGAATTAATATAGAAAATTCCTTTTCAAACTTATTTGTAATTCAAATTCCAGTTTTTCATTAAATGTTTTGAATATTCACTTATTGTTTATTATAATTCGCTAACAATGTTCTTGTCTTTTCTCTCTAATATCTTAAATGAACAATCAGAAATTATGTATGCTACATAGGGGGGCATAAAAATTTTAGGGAGGCTAAAGTGGGGCAGGGCACAAAAAAGGTAGGGAAACACTGTACTAGAGCACTGAATTTCTTGTGAGGTACTCTAGATTCTATTGTTCTCTCTTATTCCCATGTTCGTTTAACATCATTATTCTAGAAATCATATAAATAAAGTAATACTCAGTCCATTGCAGCGGAAATAATTGACTAGAAATTATTATATTAGAAATGATTCATAATGATTCACAGCCATTGACAGTTTTTGACTGACGTACACATTTTTCATCATTTTCCATCGACTAGACAAGATCTTTTCCCTTTTCTTACAACAGTTAAATCCAGCCCATATTATAAATTAATCAATTTATTATTCAGTTAGTAACTTCTCTCTAGCTTCATTTGTAAAATAAAATGAACCGGATGGGAGAATTACAATAGGATAGCAATAAATTAAGAATCAGTGAGAAAATAGGACCTCTCCGAATAGAGAGTGCTCGATTAGACCTTGTATAGAATGACCAATGGCCTAAAAGGCCAACACCGAATAAATTAATCCATTTTGAATGTCAAGCAAACTGTTCCACGCCAAACACCGGCGAGAACAATCATCCTCGACAATAGACGAAATTATCCGGGGCGGTTCCTTTTATCAGTTGCCAGTGATTTATTAGATAAAGTTGACTTTTCTAACCATTTGCACCTACATCTAGCCAAATCCGATAAATAAGGGATGTTTGTGGGTAAGTATTTTCTGAAATAGCTCAACTTCAACCTTTGATAGAAACGGTATTGTTGAAAATTTGCGCCCTTCAGTAGATTTCTATAATTCTTCAATCTGCAATGAATTTGCGTGATTGGGTCTTATAGCTTGAATTAATATAATCTGTTGTATCCAATCAACGGAAGTATGTGTTTCCGTTGATTTAAAAGGATGAACAAAGTTTTATTAACTTCAACTTTCAATCTTTGTAATATATATTTGTGATAAACTGTATTTTAATTTTCCAAATTTAAGTTTCTAATTATTTGGAAAAAAAATCTAATTTCTTCAGTGTTTTCATGTGGTAATGCGACAAAAAGCTATTGAAATGAGTTGACAAAAATTTACTCTCAGATCCCTGTATTAAACTTAAAAACCATCATTCCACTATAATATTTAATTATTTAATTATTAAGAGAATAGGAGAAAGTTCTTATAATTCAGTGTTGATGGCAAAAAATCGATAAATATTGTTATTACTTTTTTTAGGAAGTTGAATAAGGAAAAAGATACAGAAGCTTGTTATGAGGAGTATCCATAGATGCAGCTCCCAAAATGTTATTTAGAAATCGAAGTGTTGTTACAAAAGTGAGATACGTTTATAGAAAAATTATAATATGATCACAATTTATCCGTCAAAATTTGAAACAATTCAGAAGAAGGCGAGGATGCAAGTCAGCTCTGTTTGCGTTTGGGGGAGTTTATTTTGAAAAACAGAGATTTTCATGAATTAATCATTGCTAGGAATTCGACCAGTTACACAAACCATAAAGCCGCTCCTGCTCGATTATTTCAGTAGAATTTCAAAAACGGTTATGAAGCGTTTTCATAAGCTGTCTACATCTCTTGTGACATATTTTCATAAAGACAATTCCAAGAAGTCCTTTTTGTTCCTCAACTTTCTAGAATCCGAATAATCGAGACACCTGTTGTATATAAAAATGCGCCAGTTTAGCACCCCCAGTCGATAATTGATATCATACCGAATAAATTAGGATAGGAAAGTAAATCAAATGGTGCATTCAAATAAATTATATAGTAAGTTAGTGCATGGTATGAGGAATAGTTCAGCTTTAGTGGAAATACCTTTAGTGTTTTCTTAAGGTACAACCAATAACAAATAACCAATAATTCATAAATTTGAGTGATATTAATATTGATAATGCATTTATTGGAATTATGAACAGTTCAAGATACTACTATGTTTCTATGAAAAGAGTGAACCTCAGCATGGAATATTTTAGAAAATGAAAATAAATGGAAACTCAATTTTAGTCACCACCTTCTAACGGTGATATCACAGAAAGGTGTTGGCTGAGTAAATTCTGTTATAGACAAGTAACATGGAAATTAGCAGCTGTAACCTTCGACTGAGTTGAAGAAAAATATTCCAAACAACAAAAAATGTGTTCCTATAGAACACACTTTAAAACACACCCTTTCAAAAGCTGTTGTCCAAATTTTGCTCTTCAAATAAGCAAGGCAGAATAGATAATAATAATTTATAAGCTTGACGAACTGAGTCTCATGAGTCGAAGTAGTCAAAGCTGCTTTAATATTATTTAATATTATAATCTGAATTATAATTTTTTTTTCTAAGATACTTTCCTATTGAATGATGCAATGAAAATAAAAAGAAATAAAAAGAAATATATAGGATATAAACTGCTGTCCATATTCAGGAACATATATTTATGAATATTGAATTTTTTAAGTTATGAATTTGAAATTTTTAAATTATTAATACAATTCAAAACCACCGAAAATCGAGTTATTTTCCAGACGATGAATACATAAGTATTCGAAAGCTCGTTAATATATTAAAGTTAGTCCGCTTTGGTAACTGTACATGGGTAAAAAGAAAACGCTTTTGTACGACTTAATATATGCTACAATGATGTTAACAGTTGTTGTTAGTAGACATCTACCATATTATCTCAATGCTGTTTAGTGATTGGCTGGACACATAGCTCCTAGTGTCACCTATAGTCAAATCTATGAACGTTTTAGTTATGTTATTGAACCAAGACAGTGCACTACGTTTCATTTTTCCCTTCCGCACTAGCAAATTTTCACACCCTGGTTAGATATGGAAACTATTAACCTATATAGTGGGACAAATGGCGAATAATTGGTGATTAGAGGTCGGAACTTCCAAATGGAAGCGCTTGAGCAAATTAATCTATATAAATGTGAATAACATCTTTCTTAATTGCTTTGGAGGACACTTAAAGAGCAGCAGCCAATCCTTGTTATTACAAACAAATTTGCTAGTTAGGTTAGATTTTTGTTAAACATCACAAAATTTTTAATCATAAATTCAGCCTTAAAAAATTTATATTCAGCTTGGTACAAAGTTCGAACCGTGTAACCAGCGCCCTCTATGAGAGTCACATATGAAAACAAATTAATGAGATATATTAGCTTCCAAAGAAGATTTGTATAAAATTACATTGCAATGTTGCCAGTAGGCTCACCAATATCGTGAAAAAAGTATATATTATTTTTCTTCAACACCCTTCATCCTCAATACTGGCGTTACGAAACTTTTTTACATAGTAAACCCCAATTATTTTCAAATGTCAATTTTTGAAACACCCTACGAATCATAAATTGTACGTTTCATTGTTTTCATCACATGCTTATCCGTACCTTCGTCTGGGAATCAAACATTCTCATAATTTTCCCAGTATGCAGCCACTTTTTAGTTCTGTCTAAAAAGCTTGTGTATATTTCAATATGTTTATATTACAACTACTGCTTTCACCAGTAGTATCAGAATTCCAGAAACTCCTCTGATGTGAGGAAGTCAAATTAGATGTTGTTGATGGTTTAAACTACTATAGGCAGGATTTAAATGAAGAACCCCGGTATTTAGTGCAATAAAGAGGTTTACAAAATCAGTAGACGGTTGATTGATATCCTTGTAAAACATATAATTTTATTTTCGTATAAAAATTATTCTTAACAATGTATATTCCAACAGGGTTATAGATGGATGCATGTCAGTATGTATTGAGTCGTTAACCAAGTTTGAAGCTAGGAATTAGAGTTTCCCTCGTGTCTCCCGGACATAAACTCGATAGAAAATCTGTAGAGAATGATGATTCATTGAATTTTTTATAAAAATCAACAATATACTACAATAAAGGTCACAGTACCGTCCAGAATTTAAGGGTAATTTTAGTTTAGATAGAATTTCCAAATATAAAAAAATCTCACTCAATTATCAAGGTTATATTATTTTACAATTTGAAATTTGACCCTAGCTGATCTTTTTAACTTGGGACATCATATATATATTTGAACTGGAAATATATTAAAACTAATCTCCCAATTATTGTCATGGTTATTGAATAATATGCTTTTAATATTTATCTCATTATATTTCAATTATTTAGTATAACATTCATTTTAATGGCGGTTCCTGTTAGTAGCTCTTCATTTATCTTGCTCTATGAATAATGTATGGGATCCTTAGTTACAATATATACTAGCACTCTCACATTAATTAGGTTATTAGATAGAGCCAAGTATGTTCATCAAATTCGGAAAAGAATAATACAGACTTCATGAATAATTATTCATTGTGTGAGTTGAACTGAAAAGTTGCTTTCTTCATTTATGTCCCAGATGCTCCTATGTAAACTGCACTCCAAGCTCCAATTAATTTCTTTGCAGGCCCCAGTAATACGATATTATTTTTCATACCAAGTTTATTAATAATTTGGTTTCAAAGACTTATCAGTGTAATTTTTATGAAAGTTCGATATTTTCAAGAAAAAGTCCGATAACCAATAATTGGCTATTAATCCATACATACATATTTGACAATTTGCATTCCATTGCTCCTAGTAATTGAGTTGTTATATTTTTTTCTGAATGAGTGAAACAGTCTCATTTAGCGAAGAAGTGGATTTGTTATTGGTTTTATGGTTTTATGAAGGTAGCTCAAAATTATAAATTGCCGGAATTTGAGTCGACTCTGAACGGTAGCTGATAATCATTTTTCATTATATTACATTTCTCTGTAATGAAATTCCATAATTCTCCTCATTTACAATTATTCCTCATCTTATCCATGTCCACATGTAAATTAGGCGGTGCTTCATCATGTATAAGTCAATGTTTCAGTCTCAATTCTTACGGTAAATCATCAAATCAATCTGGAAGAGAAGATTGGAGATCCTTCAAATGAGCTCCTCCTATTCGCCTGTTTGTTGAAATAACTTGTCTTATCAAATAATTATCGATAAGTTTGACCCAAAGAGTAATCTTACACTCAATTTAGAAATATAGAGGAGTTACTATATGGAGTTCTTAATCTGGATACTTATGAAAGTTATGCATATTTTTATTAAAAGTAAAGCAAGCCTCATGAGTAAAAATAATTTTATTCTGATAGCAAGCTAAATCCACAGAAATTCTCTCACTGAACCAAGTCTTGACGTAGCAACTCTTGCACTACTTCAGCATGATATAGTTGGAGTAAATTACGTCTTATTATTCGATGTATAGATTATCTTGATATGCTACTTTTTCTGGATAAAATAATTTCTTCATATCACACACTCATTTGAACAGGACATCCTCTATTAACACTATCTCAATAGTCCAATTTTCTTACTAAGAAAGAACAAATGATATAACTGTTAGTAGATTCATTCAAGAAAGTATGACCAATATATTTTAATAAAATCTTATACATTTCAATAGAATTGTATTGATGATTATGGATACTATTTTATACGTAGTGGTGACAAAACAAGGCAATAAGAAATCAATTCCCCTGTGAATAAAGATTAGATTAACAGCATTAACGCAGTATTTTGCTCTTTTAAGAGTGCAAACATACAAAGAAGCAATTCCTTGTCTCCAAAGCCAGTAATATCAAGTTGAGGTACAAGGATTGAAGCAGTTCCATTATTTTTTAATATCCTAATTAAATAGAAAGAGTTAAGTTCGTGATTGACGATAGTTCAGGTGCATTGATTTGAGAAGCAAATCGAAATGTTTCTAACCCAAAATTGAGCCAAAACTTGAGGTAAACGGGAATGGAGAATGTGAGAATATTGAATGGAGAATTGTCAGCGAAGATCAATATTGAATATGAATTACTCTCAGCATCTAAATATGCGACTATCACGTCGGTCGATTTAGAACGCAGTGTTTCCATGTATACATTCATAATTAGAGTTCAGAGTTCAACAACTGATTTTTTGTTCCAGTTATGTTGCATACTTTGTATATACGAGGATGTATTGATATCTAGTTAGCCTAGACCAGTTCCATGCATAAAGAAATATTGCGTTACCATAGCAACGAACAATAACTTATTGAAAGTGTCAGTGTAAAGTTTGTAAAATGTAAACTAGAGTTACGAAAATAAATTAGAAGTAAAAAGATGTCCACCAAAATTGTGAAAATCGAAAAATTGGAGTATCGAGCCATCATCAAGTGCCTATATTTAAAAGGGTTGTGGGTAAGCAGATTTACGAGAATGTGCTTAATACCCTTGGTGATCAATGTCCTTCGTATGCGACCGTGAAAAATTGAACTGCAAGCTTCAAAAGAGGTAAATTTTCCATTGAAGATGATGATCGATCTGGAAGGCCAGTTTCTGTGTCTGTCCCCTAAAATATCGATGCAGTTCATGACATGATTTTATCAAACCGTCGAATTGGGCAAAAACGGATATCTGAAGCACTGAATATTTCATTCGAACGCGTTCATGATATGGTTCATGTCAATTTGGACATGAAAAAACCTGCTGCAAAATGGATCTCCAAATGTTTGAATGTGCTCGATTTGAAAACGATGTAGACTTCTTAAACCGAATTGTTACTATGGATGAGACTTGGGTACATTTCTACGATCCAGAAACAAAGCAACAATCTATGAAATGGCGACACTCTGGTGCTCCCAGACCTAAGAAGTTTCGTGTCCAAAAATCTGCTTGAACAGTTTTTGATTCAGGTTTTTGGGATTGCTATGGAGTAATCATGATTGATTATTTGGATAAGGATAGAACAATAACTGGAGATGACTATTCGACATTACTGACCACTCTACGGGAAAAAATTGAAGACAACGCCCCAGCACACCGATCTCATGTTGCCATGCAAAAATTCGTGATTTAGGGTTTGAATTACTAGAACACCCCCATTATTTACCAGATTTCATTTCTTTCCTCAACTGAAAAAAAGTTTGAAAAGTCGTAAATGTCCTTCCAACGAGGAGGTAATAAACGCTATGGAGGTCTGGTATGCAGAGCAAGAAAAAACATTTTTTTGAAAGGTCTAAAGACGTTGCAGGTTCGCTGTAATAAATGTATCCAATTAAGAGGAGAATATGTTGAGTAATAAAATATTTTGACGTTGAAATTTTGTTTGGTTCTAGAGTAGGCTAAGAATTTTTCAATACTCTTCGTAGTGGTGCATATTTTAGGATCAATTTGCTTATTTTACCAGAAATATAAATGCGCATATAAATCTCAATTATTATTTTGACAGCATTTATTTCACCACGCAGTAGTGTACACGATGGACTTTTTGAGGTCAGTACAGAAGTAATTTTCCGGTGAAATGAAAGTTCTCATTATTTCCTATCGATACAAAAGTAACCAAATTATAGACAATTTCAGTACAGCCGATATATTTAATGCACTTCTACTGTTGAAACTACACATATACGTTAATCTACATATGTTATTGAAGAAAATAGCGGTGATAACTTATTTACATGAAAATCCAAATGAAAAGTAGACGTGGTGAATTTAAAACGAATTTATGTGACATTTTTAAAATGCTAATACGCTTTAAGCTACTCGTACACTTACTTCACAGTTATTTCCTTGTTGCTAACATCATAAAGTTAAAAGCCAGCTGCGTGAATATTTTACTGAATATTCCTCCATAGCGAGTTGTATTCACTCTTTGAAATAACTTTGAAAGAAGAGTATGAAAATCTATGAAAAATTCAATGCACGAATTTCTAGCGATTCTTGGCCTATATACCAGACACTTCGTAATATCTGGTATCATAGAATATGAATATGGTTTTCACGATTCTAAGCACTCACGCGTTAACGTTAGAATTACTACTTTATTGTAACATGTCAATCAGGTCATTGCTTATTTTTTACAATTTATATTGAAACCATTTTATTCCAATACTTTCAATGTCACTTGATATCTTTTAACAACTCTTACCATTTTTGATCTAAACAAATCATATCACGAGAGTAATCAGTTACCCGAATAAGCATAATTGAAACGTACGGAAATAATAATTACTTCCTTTGCCAGTTCAAATCGAAAATTTGGTCGTGAATTTGAGAAGTGCTGGAGAACTTGTTTGTGCAAATAACAGTCGTTACTACTTACTAGTACTGAATAAACTGCTACTGTTACTACACCAACAATCACAATAAAAGGGGCGTTATAAGGAAAAAATTGAATGAACGAAAATGTTATTCCAAGGAAAGGTGAAAATCACGGTCCTACTAAGAGGTATGGAAACGAGAGAAGAGGAATGGGTTCATATCACGGCGTTAAGCTACCTCATTTTTTGCTCGCCAGGTCGGCGCTAGGATCGAGAGATGCTGTCAAATTGTGTATTTAATTCTATTATCATTTCTGTGAATAATGAATTGTTGTTAATAAAAGTAAGTAACTTAATTATTTGCTTAAATCTTTACTCCTGATGTCAGCATTTTCTATTCGTACCTTGTTGTGGGTGTAACTTGTGTCTAAAATTTCGGTTATATTAGGAAAATAATAATATGGTTATGAGTAGAGGGGATGTTCAACAGTTATTGGCTCATGAACGTACTAATATTATGATATTTGTTATTACTATGGAACAAATCTTAAAGCTCAATAACTTTTCATGTTGTCGTTTTTGTTTCCAACATAGATCCAATAGTACAACTTCATGTTTTTACCTTTCAACTAACAGAAATTGAAGGGTCCGACAATGAGATTCACTTTGCATAACTTCACCTTCTCTGACCATGCACTTATTTTCACATTTCCATACGTATACAAGGCGTTTCGAGGATAAGAAAAAAACTGGAATATAATTATTAATTTTTCACGATTTTTCTGAAACAACATTCCAATGACATTTAATACAAATAATTTTTGTTAGCTGATACACTCCAATGTGTCTTATATCTTATATCTCATAGAGTGCGTTTGTTGTACAGCTCGTAAGTAATATTCAACGTAATGTTGTTGAAGATATCTAATAACCTTTGAAGATCATCTTCATTTTCGGCACATATGGCATCATCGGCATAGCACAGGATTTTTATTTCTATGCCACTTATTCCATAACCTTTTCCTAGCCGCACCTTTTTCATGATTTCATCAATTATTATGCTTATTATCATGAGACTGAGCAAGTCTCCTTGTCTGATACCGCTAGTGACTGGTATGGGTTTGGTTTGTTTACCATTATTCCTATCCTGAACATGATAGTCTGAGTATATGTTTTTGAAAGTCTGGATTATATTGATATAATAACATCTTCCTCTTCAATAAAGTTGAAGGCTTTTGTCAGGTAAACGAACCATAGGAATGCTGGTTTGTTATATTCTATGGATTTCTCAACCAGTTGTGGTAGGAAAAATATTGCATCTACGCAGGATCTTCCTGATCTGAATACTTACTGCTCGTCTGCTACTAATGTGATTGATTTAATTTTGTTGGTGCTAATTTTAGTAACGAGTCTCATTACCAATTTTCAGCAATTATCTATTTTATCGATAAGGCAAAAATTTTTTCAATTCATGTAATCCAAACTAATAAATAATAATAATAAACAATAACATCATCATCACTTTATACCAGCATCGGTTATTATTTTATTATTTTCAAACCAAAATATTCCTTAAATGGTACACAATATTAAGTTACAGTGTATAGAGTAGGTGTAAAATTGAATAATTATCAAGATCTTCTAAGAGTTTCAATGATAACGCTATCCTTGAAAAAGTTATGTTTTATACTTCTTCATACGAGCCGTCTAACTAACGCCTTCTATGAGAGTCAGATATAAAAACATTTCATGGAATGTACCAGCTTTCAAGACATATTTTTATGAAATTTTATCAAAATGTTGCCAGTAGTTTCGGCAAAATAGTAAAAATCGCTTTATTTTGAATCCGGCCAAAATCTTTTTCTCATTTTTCCATTGCCTCATTTCTTCCAACTTTTCCTGTCCTGTGCTAGTATCTTTACTCGATTTATTGTCTGTTATGTTCGTTTTCATATCTGCTATTTGTTTGTTCCATGTTTTTCTTCATCCGCCTCTTCTACTTCTTTCTATAGTTTTTGCTTACAATTCTCGTTTCGTTAATCTATCATGTTTTATCTTTGTCCAATGTCCAAACTAGTCTAAGATTCTCTCATTTATTTTTTATTTCATTGTTCCTTAATTTCATTTCTTATTCTATCCATCTTAGTTCTCCCTCCTATTCTCCGTAGGTATTTCATCTCAATTGCGTTTACTCTACTATATATTGTTTGTTACTTACGTTTCACCATACATCAGTGTTGGAACTGTTATTGTATTGTATACGCTCAATTTCACTTTCTTTGATATCTACTTCTTATTAAAAACTGTTTTATTCAATACATAGTATATCTTTGTTGCTTTTTTATTTTATTTGTAGCCTCGGCTTTTATTTTGTTGTCATCTATTATTACAGTTCCAAGATCTTCAGAAATTGTGACTTGTTGTATTTGTTTTCTTTTGCTATTAGTTGAAATTTGTTGGCATTTTTCTCATGTTCTGCATTTTTATATATTTATTTTCATTAGTGCTTTCATCTTTCTGTGATTTTCTGCCACAATTATGATGTCGTATGCATATAGTAAGCCTCCTGATGTGATGTGATAATGTTATTGAGGTATCCTTTTTTTTGTTTCTTCATAGTTTTTAGTTATTAGTATGAACAATATATGGGTATTTATAATTTCATTCAATATCTTCCACAAGTTATGTCTTTGATTGAGCTGATTGATTTCTCTTTCTTCATAACGTCTTTCTATTATAGCCAAAATCTTTTTGTATATGGAAATTCTCTTTAATAGTTTCAAAAAACTTGTTCGTTCTACATTCAGTAAAAGTCCGCTCATTACCCTGATGTGATTCAAGCTTCATTTAAAGCCAGATTAAGTTCGTTTGGATGAATTTTAATTTCCTTCTACTTTTTTCTCTATTCAGCTCTTTCAAATAGTATTACGGAATAATCAGAGAGTTTTCAATTTCAAAGAAACGCCTGTTTTACTAAGAAGATCCGAATCTAAAATAAAAAAGTTTAATAACGTTAAGGAAGATAATTATAATGAATAAATAATTGTCCTCGATGATGCATATTGAGGTGAGTATTGATAGCATGCGTATTGAAGTAGATTGTAAAATAATATTTTGAACAAATATGAATCAATACAAAATATTAAGATTCGAAAAAGCTTCAATTACGTGTGTCTGAATGCATTGTACAAATTTAGAGCGCCAATTTCATAAAAAATAATGGAATAACACGGAAAAGTCATATGAAGTGAACAGTGTACCACTCTTGTGATCAAGGCTAAAGAAATCATCCCACATTTTTGATTTTGTCCACTTATAAAAGTGTCAAATGCCAGTGGCTTATCTAATAGAAACAATTGGTCAAGATCAAATCTTAAATATTAAATTCTTTGCAGACATTTCCTAGCCTGAAACGATGAATAGATCTCTTCCTAAGCAGACCATCAGTTCAGTTCATTTCGGAAATAGCATCTATCAAATAAGAAATTTGAGTTGAAAAACGTGGCAAACGAGGAGTAACGGATAACCTGTCACAAAAGTCACAGAAAATTATACCCTGACAGATGCTGGATTGCTTCACACATTTCCTATAAAGGTCATTCTATAGATTAAGAATCAGCAAAGTTTTGACAATTGAAAACAGCTACAAAAAACAATTATTTGAAAAATATGCTCAAAAAAGGACCAATCAAGTCACTCGCATAGCAGGCACCTCAACCGAGTAGGCGATAAATCATCTTTGAGTCGCAAATACCTATATTTACTTGGAAGTAACAAATACGCAGGTTATTTTGTCCAAATGTTAGGACGCAGAAAATGAAGAAGAAGAAATGAGCATGTGAGGATTCTATACCTGTCTGGTCAATTTCGGATTTTATCATTCTATTGGAACTGATTCTTGATTATTCTCTCATTTATATATAGGAAAGCACACAAATGGAATAATTTACTGAATATAAATAAAAAAGTTCCATAATTTGAGATAAAAATCTGATTCAAACAAAAATCAATCCAACAACATTCCCAAATCGGTTCAAATGGTTCTTGGAACATTGAATTCACTTCATTACTCCATGTTAACATATTTAAGGGAAACGGAACGGAATCAACTGGGAAATATTTTCTTTTGCAAATTCTTAGTAAAGAGAAATAGGTAATAAAAGGAACTATTATTATATCATAAATGTATATGATAGGATTGAAATAAATCAATCCATCAAGTTTTCATATGAATTATCGGCATGTATGTTTCAAACTTGTATTGAATGTAATTTCGAAATTAGAAAAAATCTTCAATTGACGATTAAATACAATTTAGTAGTTTTATATTGACCAGAGTGTGTTTTTTTTCCATAAACTGCCTTAAACTCTCTTTCTATGGGTGTTAATTCCGTTTTCAAAAAGAAAATTATAAAAAAATAATTAGACATAGTTATCTCAATTATTGTCTTCCTCCCATTAAGTTTGGACAAAATTGTACATAAGAAAGTATTCTGGTTTTGTCTAGTGTATGATGAACATACTTCAGATTCACCTTGTATATAGTCTTTTTCCAATCAATAACATTGCTCGAAATAATTTCCCACTTTAAATCAACTACTTATGCAAACCGTAGAAATTCAGTTTGTCGCGAAACATTTTTTGTTAAAATCCAAATTCTATCAACACTAAAAAGTATATAATTAAACTCTGCTGAAAGTTGTCGGTGAAACGCAATTTGTGCCGCATTTAAACCTCCTCATTTTCACTAGTATAACTGTTCCAAAACGAACGTTCATTTATGTTAATCTCGTTACCTCTTTGTTCTCTTTAAAGTGGGAAATTCTTGCAAAGCGACGTGACTAGAAAGAGAATTCAACCAGTATACTTATTATAGTCAACTGAATTGGTTTCAATAACATGAAAATTGGCTCTCGACAGTTCTAAGACATGCTGATGTTATTGTGGTGAAAATGATTTAAGGGATTTCAACAGATTCTGCTATGGTTTTTTGTCACTTAATATGTAACTTACAACTCCATTTGTCATTAATTGTTTTGAATTATAAAACACTATCTTAATTCTAATAAAGAATCACTAAATTACATATTGTTTAGAACTATACATTATGGAAATAAGTACATGCTTCTACATATAATTAATTACATTGGTAACTATCGCTCTTTTCAAACTTCAAGCTCTGTTTTTTCCTCTACACTCTTCACTGTAGCTCTTTGTTATACGTATATTCTATGTTATTAATGAGGAATTTAAAAATATGTTTATATTGTTTACAAAATTGAAATAGATAAATATGAACAAGGTAGAATAATAAACGGAAGAAACAAAGATGACAAAGTGTAGAAACAATAAATGCAAAAGAAGAATCAGTATATCAATACCCAGGCTCTATTACAATTCCACAAGTCGTCAAAATAGACGCAGAATGAAATAAAAAAAACAAGCAAACAAGCAACAAGATTAGGCGTATGAATCAAATGATCCTTAGCAAAAAACCACGAAACAAAAATAAAGAAATTGAAATAAAGTATTAAAGGAGAATAGTAGAAAGAACTAAATAGGACAAAAACACAAAAACATGAGGTAAATGACAATGCAAACATCAATAATCAATTAAATAGAAAAGAGAAAGTAAGATTGGTTTGGAAATATAATCAAAATGGGTAGGAGGAAGGTTAAAGAAAAAAAAAAGAGAAAATACTATGAAGACAATGGATAGCGAAATGGTGAAAATAGTAAGATCTAGAGAGAAAACTCTGATATAAAATGATAAGTTCGCAGTGACAGAATAGCAGAGAAATATGAATGAATAGGTACACAGAGTTTCCATCTGAAAACTGAGAAAACATTATGATACGATAAAACAAGTAGCTTCTATCGGTCAGAATTTGAATCAACACACAAATTGATTACCTGGAAAAGAACCCAAGTTATCTTCCACAATGAACAACTTCGTTTAGTTATGATCAGAAATATTATATTAACACAAGTTATTCTTAATTCTCAGTCGAAAACATTGTCTAAATCGTTTTACTCTGACTTTGGAATCAAATTTGACTATTAATAATATTTTTATACGCACTCGGCTTCAAAGTGAAACGAAATAAATTATAGCAATTCTCCACTGAAAAGGGTTGGTAGTAAATTGTATTCATGTTATATAGATATTCAAATTTGCATTTAAATGATGATCGTCAGAATTCCGTTTTTGCTCATTCTGAAAGGCAAACAGCTATCCTGAAAAATAACAAAGATAATGACTCTACTACAACGTGAACGTATGCAAGCATGATTGCAACAATATATCGTAATGAAGCTGTGACAACATTAAACAACTGGAATTCCTGTATAAAAATTTGATTGTTTCTGCGGGAGGGTAGTGGTATTGTATAAAAATGGAAATTGAACGATAGCCTGGACAAAGATATGTTTTTGAAGGATTGTTTAATCGGTGATGACACAAAAATGTCTTGTTCTACTGGGGCGTATGATTTTTATTGAAGTAGAACCATAACTTATCTTTCAAAATGATTACTGAGGATTTAACGTCTTATAATATTTGCTATATTGAACTTACTATTGATACATCAAACTGAAGAGAAACTGGAAAAACTTTGTTGATACACACCTGTGGGCACGGATACGCAATGTTTCTGCGACAATCCATTAGAAAGCACTAGTAGCAAAGATGACTTTGAAGAGCAGG